>NW_023994373.1:335000-384241 GCF_015586225.1 Lucilia sericata | reverse complement strand
ATATCGTGCTTAAGTGTTGAAGATCTGTTTTGGTTTTCAGCTGTTATCTTGCATTAAGTTGTTAGTATTCCACTATGGTTAAAATAATCCCTTAGAATATCAGTTGCAACAAGTGGTTGGTGTCAATCGGTTTTAATGATAAGTCAATAAAATTTTTTATAAAATTACTTTTCTTATTTTATAAAATTTATCAAAAGTGAAATGTTTGTTGCTGCATTGAAATTCTAGAATAAGTGTCACTTAATTTGATTATATTAATTGCGTTTTGTTTGCATTAGTTTACTGATAATAAAAAGTCTATTTATCAACGTGGGGGGTTGTTTAAAAAAATCCGTTAATTTGAAATAAAATATAAAAAAAATTTTCATTGCAAATATTTCTTCATACTTCTCAAATTGAATAAAAATCGTTTATCTCTGCAAAAATCGATTTTTTATATGAAAAGCTAAAATTAGCTCTAAATCGTTAAATGAGATTTTAATTTAGAAAATCATAATTTTTAATTGTCACCAAGAATATTATTATTTCTCGTTAAGAAAGCTTTTTTTTATAGAAAAACTAAAATCGCCTGTATATTGTTAAATTAGGCCCAAGTTGAAATATAAAATTTTAAAAAATAAAACATTTTTCACTCCAATTATTAACTAATAACTAAATTAACTTTCTGTCCATTTACCTTAACATTTTGCATAATCGATCAAATTTTTCCTGCTGTTTATAATAAATTATAATGAATAATAAATAAACTACTTATTATAATCTAAAAAATGAAATGATAATAATTAAATTCGAAAACACTCTAATTAGCGTATAAAAGTGTCAATAAATCATTTGATTGATATACAAGCAAGTGATTTCAGTCAAAATTGAATTCACAATACGTATGTTTAATTTCCAAAATTTTGATTCCTAGATAAAGTTTTATTCAAAATAGAAATTTTAGTTCAAATCGTAAAGTTCTGAAATACAAAAAAATGATCTGAAATAGTTCAGGTACTTTTCATTTAATTGTTTATTTTAATAGAGGTTCAGTCATAGTTTTGTTCTAGTTCAGTTGTTTTACTAGTTCAGTTCTAGATCAAGTTCTAGTCAGTTCTAGTTCAGTTCTAATTCAGTTCTAGTTCAGTTCTAGTTCAGTTCTAGATCAGTTCTAGTTAGTCTAGTTCAGTTCTAGTTCAGTTCTAGTTCAGTTCTAGTTCAGTTCTAGTTCAGTTCTAGTTCAGTTCTAGTTTCAGTTCTAGTTCAGTTCTAGTTCAGTTCTAGTTCAGTTCTAGTTCAGTCTCTAGTCAGTTCTAGTTCAGTTCTAGTTCAGTTCTAGTTCAGTTCTAGTTCAGTTCTAGTTCAGTTCTAGTTCAGTTCTAGTTCAGTTCTAGTTCAGTTCTAGTCTCAGTTTAGTTCAGTTCTAGTTCAGTTCTAGTTCAGTTCTAGTTCAGTTCTAGTCTCAGTTCTCGTTCAGTTCTAGTCAGTTCTAGTTCAGTTCTAGTTCAGTTCTAGTTCAGTTCTAGTTCAGTTCTAGTTCAGTTCTAGTTCAGTTCTAGTTCAGTTCTAGTTCAGTTCTAGTTCAGTTCTAGTTCAGTTCTAGTTCAGTTCTAGTTCAGTTCTAGTTCAGTTCTAGTTCAGTTTGTAGTTCAGTTGGTTCAGTTCTAGTTCAGTTGTAGTTCAGTTCTAGTTCGTTCTAGTTCAGTTCTAGTTCAGTTTTTCTAGTTCAGTTTCTAGTTCAGTTCTAGTTCAGTTCTAGTTCAGTTCTAGTTCGTTCTAGTTCAGTTTCTAGTTCAGTTTAGCTCAGTTCAGTTCAGTTCTAGTTCAGTTCAGTTCAGTTCTAGTTCAGTTCTAGTTCAGTTCTAGTTCAGTTATGTCAGTTCAGTTTCAGTTCTATTTCAGTTCTAGTTCAGTTCTAGTTCGTCTAGTTCAGTTCTAGTTCAGTTCTAGTTCAGTTCTAGTTCATTGTAGTTCAGTTGTAGTTCAGTTGTAGTTCAGTTGTAGTTCATTCAGTTCGAGTTCAGTTCTAGTTCAGTTCTAGTTCAGTTCTAGTTCAGTTCTAGTTCATTTCTAGTTCAGTTCTAGTTCAGTTCTAGTTCAGTTCTAGTTCAGTTCTAGTCAGTTCTAGTTCAGTTCTAGTTCAGTTCTAGTTCAGTTCTAGTCGTTCTAGTTCAGTCTAGTTTCAGTTCTAGTTCAGTTCTAGTAGTTCTAGTTCAGTTATGTATATCCCGGTTATAAATCGGTTCTAGGTCTATGAATTTCGGTACAATTGCATTATTTTTAAATGCCCAGGAAAGGTACAGTAAAAATCAGAAAAAATTATACCACTTTCAAAATAAATATGTGGCTCATATTCATGTAAATACATATATAATCGTAACCTTTAGAAATCAGTCTTTAAATTTTGTTATAATTAAACTGATTTCCATACAGGAAATATACAAAAATTATTTCTTTAAATAAAAAAATTCAAGCACTTTATTAAAAATGACAAAAGAAAAAAACTCAATGCAATTTCAAGAGTATTAGATAAAACTAATGAACATTAGTTTCATTAAACCTTACTCCTGTCAATTAAATAGCACTTGTTGGTAAATCTAGATTTTTCGCGGTTGGTTTAAATTATAAATAAAATCAAGTGTGTTCTGCTAATCAAGGAACTACTCAATTGACATTTGCTTTAACTGATATTCAAAAAGATATTTTTGTATATAAAAAGATATTTTTGTATATAGAAATTATCAGTTTAATGACAAACATTGAAAAGTGTATAAAAGCCCAAAATATTCGGAGTAAAAACATTAGTCAATTGTTAACTCAAGTGATTAGTTGCAAAATGAAATTCGCAGTATTTGCTCTCATCGCCAGTTTGTGCCTTGTGGCGGTTACCGTAAGTTTAAAAGTTTTATATAATCCGAGAACTGGAATTAAAAATTACTTTTTTTTCAAATAGGCCAAAGCTACTGGTGAGTTCATGTTCGAAAATGAAGAAATTCAGGAATATGAATATATTGCTCAAGAATTAGCCGATGAAATTATGGAAATTGAACCCCAAACTATTTTTAATGGCATGTATTATGTCTTGAAAAAAGTATTAAAAACTCTCAATGGCGTAAAGTGCACTATTGAAGAGGTTTTGAGAATCCAAGTTGCTGCTCACACCTTCCTTACCGATATTGCTGCATGCGGTGGTGAAGTTTCCCAGAAAGTTCAAAATTTGATCGATGCTGTTAATGATATTATTGAAACCTGCAAAGCTATTATTGGTATCAGCGAAAGTGTCTGTGCTAACGAACAAGATACCAGAGGTGTTGTTTCGGGTGTGAAAACTTCTCACAAATGTGCTGTAAATATGTTGCGCAAACTTCTTAGATTGAACAAACAAATTAAACGCGCTTTGAAATTGATCTATCAAATTAAGAATGTTCCCGGTGATACCAGCAAGTGTGTTTTGGATGCTGTTGACAATTTGGAGAAGTATTTCACTGAATTCCCAGCCAACATTAAGGCCTGCTCCAACATTCCTTCTTACCAATCATAAGTTTACTGAAACGGATTTATTGCGGATATTTGTTGTGTTTAAAAAAACGATTTAACGATTATTAAAATAAACATACAAAAATTAATTTATGATTTTTTATTTTTAAAAAAGAGTCTAGGAATTTTTACATAACCAGTTCTATTGAGGAACTAATAACTAGTTTGGTATTGATAAAATTTATTTATTTCGAAATATCGCTTTCAGAACACGTTCCGTGGAAGCGCTATAGAGTTGATATTCTTTATACACTGAAAATAACTCATGTCTAATATATGGAAATACCTCGAAATTCTTTCGTAATCTGCAAAATAATTTAATATAATTTAGGAAATAAAATTTGTGCAATTTAAGAAAAAAAAATGTAAGAATTATTGGGAACAAATTGCTTTTCATTGAATTGTTTATATTTACCCAGCAAAAAATAATTGATGTCATACTTTACAAACTACATCTTAATCACATCTTAAAATGAGATTACATATTTTTCACTTTTATAAACCAAATATTCCTTGCAAATGAGAACCCAGTTAAAAGTGAGGAAAGAGATGTGGAAAAGTCATTACAAATAACATATTTTAAGTACATCATGAGTTGGTGAAAGAGTAGTGAAATTTACATATGCGTGTCATTAGGGAGAATGTGTTTTATTTTTGACATCCAAATATCGGATTTTTACTGCTTCTAAAAATAAGATTAGATGTAGTTCAAAGTTGCAAAAATAAACAACATCCCTCCAATGACACGCTAATGTAAAATTCATAGGTTTTACACCCGAATTTGAAGCACTTCGGGTTACTAGTTGTGATGAAAATACTACATCTTTTCCACACTTTTTTTTGCTGGGTATCGTTTAGTTTTTGTGCAGTTCTAGTCCAGTTCTAGTTCAGTTCTAGTTTATATCTAGTTCAATTCGAGTTTATTTAGTTCAGTTCTAGTTCAATTCTAGTTCAGTTGTAGTACAGTTCTAGTTCATTTGTAGTTCAGTTCTAGTTCAGTTCAAGTTCAGTTCTAGTTCAGTTCGAGTTCAGTTCGAGTTCAGTTCTAGTTCAGTTCTAGTTCAGTTCTAGTCCAGTTCTAGTTCAGTTCTAGTTCAGTTCTAGTTCAGTTCTAGTTCAGTTCTAGTTCAGTTCTAGTTCAGTTCTAGTTCAGTTCTAGTTCACTTCTAGTTCAGTTCTAGTTCAGTTCTAGTTCAGTTCTAGTTCAGTTCTAGTTCAGTTCTAGTCTTTCTAGTTCAGTTCTAGTTCAGTTCTAGTTCAGTTAGTTCAGTTAGTCAGTTCTATTCAGTTCTAGTTCAGTTCTAGTTCAGTTCTAGTTCAGTTCTAGTTCAGTTCTAGTTCAGTTTAGTTCGTTCTAGTTCAGTTCTAGTTCAGTTCTAGTTCAGTCTAGTTCAGTTATAGTCAGTTCTAGTTCAGTTCTAGTTCAGTTCTAGTTCAGTTCTAGTTCATTATAGTTCAGTTCTAGTTCAGTTCTAGTTCAGTTCTAGTTCAGTTCTAGTTCAGTTCTAGTTCAGTTCGTTAGTTCAGTTCTATTCAGTTTCTAGTTCAGTTCTAGTTCAGTTTCTAGTTCAGTTCTAGTTCAGTTCTAGTTCAGTTCTAGTTCAGTTCTAGTTCAGTTCTAGTTTCAGTTCTAGTTCAGTTCTAGTTTCAGTTCTAGTTCAGTTCTAGTTCAGTTCTAGTTCAGTTCTAGTTCAGTTCTAGTTCAGTTCTAGTTCAGTTCTAGTTCAGTTCTAGTTCAGTTCTAGTTCAGTTCTAGTTCAGTTCTAGTTCAGTTCTAGTTCATTTCTAGTTCAGTTCTAGTTCAGTTCTAGTTCAGTTCTAGTTCAGTTCTAGTCAGTTCTAGTTCAGTTTCTAGTCAGTTCTAGTTCAGTTCTAGTTCAGTTCTAGTTCAGTTTAGTTCGTTAGTTCAGTTCTAGTTCAGTTCTAGTTCAGTTCTAGTTCAGTTCTAGTTCAGTTCTAGTTCAGTTTCTAGTTCAGTTCTAGTTCAGTTCTAGTTCAGTTCTAGTTCAGTTCTAGTTCAGTTCTAGTTCAGTTCTAGTTCAGTTCTAGTTCAGTTCGAGTTCAGTTCTAGTTCAGTTCTAGTTCAGTTCTAGTTCAGTTCTAGTTCAGTTCTAGTTCAGTTCTAGTTTCAGTAGGTCAGTTCAGTTCAGTTCTAGTTAGTTCTAGTTCAGTTCTAGTTCAGTTCTAGTTCAGTTCTAGTTCAGTTCTAGTTCATCTAGTTCATTCTAGTTCAGTTCTAGTTCAGTTCTAGTTCAGTTCTAGTTAGTTCTAGTTCTAGTTCTAGTTCGTTCCTAGTTCAGTTCTAGTTCAGTTCTAGTTCAGTTCTAGTTCAGTTCTAGTTTCAGTTCTAGTGCAGTTCTAGTTCAGTTCTAGTTCAGTTCTAGTTCAGTTCTAGTTCAGTTCTAGTTCAGTTCTAGTTCAGTTCTAGTCAGTTCTAGTTCAGTTCTAGTTCAGTTCTAGTTCAGTTCTAGTTCAGTTCTAGTTCAGTTCTAGTTCAGTTCTAGTTCAGTCTAGTTCAGTTCTAGTTCAGTTCTAGTTCAGTTCTAGTTCAGTTCTAGTTCAGTTCTAGTTCAGTTCTAGTTTTCAAGTTCTATTTTCAGTTCTAGTTCAGTTCTAGTTCAGTTCTAGTTCAGTTCTAGTTCAGTTCTAGTTCAGTTCTAGTTCAGTTCTAGTTCAGTTCTAGTTCAGTTCTAGTTCAGTTCTAGTTCAGTTCTAGTTCAGTTCTAGTTCAGTTCTAGTTCAGTTCTAGTTCAGTTCTAGTTCAGTTCTAGTTCAGTTCTAGTTCAGTTCTAGTTCAGTTCTAGTTCAGTTCTAGTTCAGTTCTAGTTCAGTTCTAGTTCAGTTCTAGTTCCAGTTCTAGTTCAGTTCTAGTTCAGTTCTAGTTCAGTTCTAGTTCAGTTCTAGTTCAGTTCTAGTTCAGTTCTAGTTCAGTTCTAGTTCAGTTCTAGTTCAGTTCTAGTTCAGTTCTAGTTCAGTTCTAGTTCAGTTCTAGTTCAGTTCTAGTTCAGTTCTAGTTCAGTTCTAGTTCAGTTTCTAGTTCAGTTCTAGTTCAGTTCTAGTTCAGTTCTAGTTCAGTTCTAGTTCAGTTCTAGTTCAGTTCTAGTTCAGTTCTAGTTCAGTTCTAGTTCAGTTCTAGTTCAGTTCTAGTTCAGTTCTAGTTCAGTTCTAGTTCAGTTCTAGTTCAGTTCTAGTTCAGTTCTAGTTCAGTTCTAGTTCAGTTCTAGTTCAGTTCTAGTTCAGTTCTAGTTCAGTTCTAGTTCAGTTCTAGTTCAGTTCTAGTTCAGTTCTAGTTCAGTTCTAGTTCAGTTCTAGTTCAGTTCTAGTTCAGTTCTAGTTCAGCAGTTCTAGTTCAGTTCTAGTTCAGTTCTAGTTCAGTTCTAGTTCAGTTCTAGTTCAGTTCTAGTTCAGTTCTAGTTCAGTTCTAGTTCAGTTCTAGTTCAGTTCTAGTTCAGTTCTAGTTCAGTTCTGTTCAGTTCTAGTTCAGTTCTAGTTTAGTTCTAGTTCAGTTCTAGTTCAGTTCTAGTTCAGTTCTAGTTCAGTTCTAGTTCAGTTCTAGTTCAGTTCTAGTTCAGTTCTAGTTCAGTTCTAGTTCAGTTCTAGTTCAGTTCTAGTTCAGTTCTAGTTCAGTTCTAGTTCAGTTCTAGTTCAGTCCTAGTTCAGTTCTAGTTCAGTTCTAGTTCAGTTCTAGTTCAGTTCTAGTTCAGATCTAGTTCAGATCTAGTTCAGTTCTAGTTCAGTTCTAGTTCAGTTCTAGTTCAGTTCTAGTTCAGTTCTAGTTCAGTTCTTGTTCAGTTCTAGTTCAGTTCTAGTTCAGTTCTAGTTCAGTTCTAGTTAGTTCTAGTTTAGTTCAGTTGTAGTTCAGTTCTAGTTAGTTCTAGTTCAGTTCTAGTTTAGTTCTAGTTCTAGTTTAGTTCTAGTTCTAGTTCAGTTCTAGTTCAGTTCTAGTTCAGTTCTAGTTTAGTTCTAGTTCAGTTCTAGTTTAGTTCTAGTTCTAGTTCAGTTCTAGTTCAGTTCTAGTTCAGTTCTAGTTCAGTTCTAGTTCAGTTCTAGTTCAGTTCTAGTTCAGTTCTAGTTCAGTTCTAGTTCAGTTCTAGTTCAGTTTTTAGTTCAGTTCTAGTTCAGTTCTAGTTCAGTTCTAGTTCAGTTCTAGTTCAGTTCTAGTTCAGTTCTAGTTCAGTTCTAGTTCAGTTCTTGTTCAGTTCTAGTTCAGTTCTTGTTCAGTTCTAGTTCAGTTCTAGTTTAGTTCTAGTTTTAGTTCAGTTGTAGTTCAGTTCTAGTTTAGTTCTAGTTCAGTTTCTAGTTCAGTTCTAGTTCAGTTCTAGTTCTAGTTAGTTCTAGTCAGTTCTAGTTCAGTTCTAGTTCAGTTCTAGTTCAGTTCTAGTTCAGTTCTAGTTCAGTTCTAGTTCAGTTCTAGTTCAGTTCTAGTTCAGTTCTAGTTCAGTTCTAGTTGAGTTCTAGTTCTAGTTCAGTTTTAGTTCAGTTCTAGTTCAGTTCTAGTTCAGTTCTAGTTCAGTTCTAGTTCAGTTCTAGTTCAGTTCTAGTTCAGTTCTAGTTCAGTTCTAGTTCAGTTCTAGTTCAGTTCTAGTTCAGTTCTAGTTCAGTTCTAGTTCAGTTCTAGTTCAGTTCTAGTTCAGTTTCTAGTTCAGTTCTAGTTCAGTTCTAGTTCAGTTCTAGTTCAGTTCTAGTTCAGTTCTAGTTCAGTTCTAGTTCTACTGCAAAGAATCTCATACCGAACATTGGTTATGTTTGAACCAGACACTATGTTATTTATTTTTTTTTAATCTGTCAGCCAGATTTTTCACCATTTCTGGTGAAAAAAAATAATCCCTTTCTTATAATATTAACGGGACACTAGGGACTTAGGTTCAATTACCGCTAAACGTTTTATGGATATTTTGAAAAAATTTTTTCAAAAGAAATCAGAAAATACGATCCCATTCAGCATGTATTCCCATCAAATACTCAAAATGTTTTCTTTGGAAACATCCATTAACTGTAGACTTGAACTCAAAAATACGCTCTACATTGAGAACAATTTTTTAAAAACTTGGGACACCCATATAAGTGAAAGAGTTAAAAGTCCTCATTGAGGAAAATAGTTTATTATTAAACACTCGCCTAAGTGTTCGCCTATGTTAAATAAATTTATTATAGGAAACTAATTGTACAATATTCAGATATTAATTGACCTAAACTTGCATTAATCTGATACTTTAAATCTCATACTAAATGTTTAATAATAACAATATATTATATCTTCTTCCGAAATTCAGTTTAAACTAGTTCAGTTCTAGTTCAGTTCTAGTTCAGTTCTAGTTCAGTTTTAGTTCAGTTTTAGTTCAGTTCTAGTTCAGTTCTAGTTCATTTCTAGTTCAGTTCTAGTTCAGTTCTAGTTCATTTCTAGTTCAGTTCTAGTTCAGTTCTAGTTCAGTTCTAGTTCAGTTCTAGTTCAGTTCTAGTTTAGTTCTAGTTCAGTTCTAGTTCAGTTCTAGTTCAGTTCTAGTTCAGTTCTAGTTCAGTTCTTGTTCAGTTCTAGTTCAGTTCTAGTTTAGTTCTAGTTCAGTTCTAGTTCAGTTCTAGTTCAGTTCTAGTTCAGTTCTAGTTCAGTTCTAGTTCAGTTCTAGTTCAGTTCTAGTTCAGTTCTAGTTCAGTTCTAGTTCAGTTCTAGTTCAGTTCTAGTTTAGTTCTAGTTCAGTTCTAGTTCAGTTCTAGTTCAGTTCTAGTTCAGTTCTAGTTCAGTTCTAGTTCAGTTCTTGTTCAGTTCTAGTTCAGTTCTAGTTTAGTTCTAGTTCAGTTCTAGTTCAGTTCTAGTTCAGTTCTAGTTCAGTTCAGGTTCTAGTTCAGTTCTAGTTCAGTTCTAGTTCAGTTCTAGTTCAGTTCTAGTTCAGTTCTAGTTCAGTTCTAGTTCAGTTCTAGTTCAGTTCTAGTTCAGTTCTAGTTCAGTTCTAGTTCAGTCCTAGTTCAGTTCTAGTTCAGTTCTAGTTCAGTTCTAGTTCAGTTCTAGTTCAGATCTAGTTCAGATCTAGTTCAGTTCTAGTTCAGTTCTAGTTCAGTTCTAGTTCAGTTCTAGTTCAGTTCTAGTTCAGTTCTTGTTCAGTTCTAGTTCAGTTTCTAGTTCAGTTCTAGTTCAGTTCTAGTTTAGTTCTAGTTTTAGTTCAGTTGTAGTTCAGTTCTAGTTTAGTTCTAGTTCAGTTCTAGTTTAGTTCTAGTTCTAGTTTAGTTCTAGTTCTAGTTCAGTTCTAGTTCAGTTCTAGTTCAGTTCTAGTTTAGTTCTAGTTCAGTTCTAGTTCTAGTTCTAGTTCTAGTCAGTCTAGTTCAGTTCTAGTTCAGTTCTAGTTCAGTTCTAGTTCAGTTCTAGTTCAGTTCTAGTTCAGTTCTAGTTCAGTTCTAGTTCAGTTCTAGTTCAGTTCTAGTTCAGTTCTAGTTCAGTTTTAGTTCAGTTCTAGTTCAGTTCTAGTTCAGTTCTAGTTCAGTTCTAGTTCAGTTCTAGTTCAGTTCTAGTTCAGTTCTAGTTCAGTTCTTGTTCAGTTCTAGTTCAGTTCTTGTTCAGTTCTAGTTCAGTTCTAGTTTAGTTCTAGTTTTTAGTTCAGTTGTAGTTCAGTTCTAGTTTAGTTCTAGTTCAGTTCTAGTTCTAGTTCAGTTCTAGTTCAGTTCTAGTTCAGTTCTAGTTCAGTTCTAGTTCTAGTTCAGTTCTAGTTCAGTTCTAGTTCAGTTCTAGTTCAGTTCTAGTTCAGTTCTAGTTCAGTTCTAGTTCAGTTCTAGTTCAGTTCTAGTTCAGTTCTAGTTCAGTTCTAGTTCAGTTCTAGTTGAGTTCTAGTTCTAGTTCAGTTTTAGTTCAGTTCTAGTTCAGTTCTAGTTCAGTTCTAGTTCAGTTCTAGTTCAGTTCTAGTTCAGTTCTAGTTCAGTTCTAGTTCAGTTCTAGTTCTAGTTCAGTTCTAGTTCAGTTCTAGTTCAGTTCTAGTTCAGTTCTAGTTCAGTTCTAGTTCAGTTCTAGTTCAGTTCTAGTTCAGTTCTAGTTCAGTTCTAGTTCAGTTCTAGTTCAGTTCTAGTTCAGTTCTAGTTCAGTTCTAGTTCAGTTCTAGTTCAGTTCTAGTTCAGTTCTAGTTCAGTTCTAGTTCTACTGCAAAGAATCTCATACCGAACATTGGTTATGTTTGAACCAGACACTATGTTATTTATTTTTTTTTAATCTGTCAGCCAGATTTTTCACCATTTCTGGTGAAAAAAAAATAATCCCTTTCTTATAATATTAACGGGACACTAGGGACTTAGGTTCAATTACCGCTAAACGTTTTATGGATATTTTGAAAAAATTTTTTCAAAAGAAATCAGAAAATACGATCCCATTCAGCATGTATTCCCATCAAATACTCAAAATGTTTTCTTTGGAAACATCCATTAACTGTAGACTTGAACTCAAAAATACGCTCTACATTGAGAACAATTTTTTAAAAACTTGGGACACCCATATAAGTGAAAGAGTTAAAAGTCCTCATTGAGGAAAATAGTTTATTATTAAACACTCGCCTAAGTGTTCGCCTATGTTAAATAAATTTATTATAGGAAACTAATTGTACAATATTCAGATATTAATTGACCTAAACTTGCATTAATCTGATACTTTAAATCTCATACTAAATGTTTAATAATAACAATATATTATATCTTCTTCCGAAATTCAGTTTAAACTATTATCTCATAACCCTATATATGTAAGACCCCCTTCCGAAAGTCTCAATAAAATGCAGTTCCTAAATAAATAAATTCCACTATGGAAATTTTCATACAAACAGGAAATTTGATATAACAATCAAAGTAGAAATATGTTATGCTGATCAAAGCGACAATAACACTTGAATAACGTTAATCATGAATAATGATCGCTTGTCAGTTAAAAAAAAAAAAAAATAAATTTTAAATGAACGATATAAATCGCAGTTCCTGAACAAACATTTAAAGATAGAATATGCAAAGTTTGACAAAAAGTTAAATGATAAGAAAAATAGCAATAAACATAATATGCAGTTTAACTATAAAAGACGACATTATTCAAAGAAATGTCATTAAACAATTGTTATTCCAAGTGATTTGCATCAAAATGAAATTCTTCGCACTTTTAACTGTGGCCTGTTTGTGCCTTGGGGCTGTAACTGTAAGTTAAAGAAAGCACTTTCAAGGATATTGAAATATTAATGATTTTCATTTTAATAGGCCAAATCCACTGGCGATTTTATGATTGAGGATGAAGTAATTCAAGAATACGAATTACTTGCCCAGGATTTAGCCGGGGAAATTATGGAGATTGAAACACAGGGTTTCTTTTCGGGCATGTATTTTGTATTGAAGAAAACTCTAACCACTCTTAAAGGCATCAGTTGTACCATCGATGAAGTGTTGAAAATTCAAGTTGCTGCCCATAAATTCCTTACCGATATTGCTGCCTGTGGCGGTGAAGTCTCCCAAAAAGTACAGAATTTAATTGATGCCGTCAATGATATTATTGAAACGTGCAAGGCTATTATTGGTATCAACGAAAGTGTATGTGCTAATGGTCAAGGTGCAAGAGGTGTTGTTTCTGGAGTGAAAGTAAGTCACAAATGTGCTTCTAATATGTTGAGCAAACTTCTTCGATTGAATAGTCAAATACAACGTGCTTTGAAATTGATTGTACAAATTAAGAATGTTCCCGGCGAAAGCAGCAAATGTGTCCTTAAGGCTGTTGATACACTGGAAAAGTATTTCACTGATTTCCCAGCCAATATTAAAATTTGCTCTAAGTTGACAAGTTAAATTGAAGGAAAATGATGATTATGATGTTTTAATTTCAAATAATGTATAAAATAAATCTATAGCAACCGAAAAACCACCTATTTTTTAATTTTAATAGCAGTATAATTTAAATATTTATTTAAGGAGGTACTGCATCTCCACATTGAATGTTTTACTCAGATATGGATGTAGTCAGACGTATTTAGTTGTTAGAAAGTTGACTTGGGGGATAATATTTAAGTAAAGCAACTCATTACATGGTCAATTACAATTGTTTGCAATTGTAATTAATATTTTGCCAATTACTTATAATGTGTAATTAATTTATAACCATTTACAAGTACTTGTAATTAAAATTGAAGGTTAGCAAATTACAATTACTTCAATAACAATTACAATTAATTGTATTGGAAGTAATGGAAAAAAGAAATAAGTGAAAGTATTGAAAGAAGGAAGTAAACTGAAGTATTGAAGGGAGAAGGGAAAAGAAAACTAACGAAGAACAAAAAGAAGAACGAAACTAGAACGAAACGAACGAACGAACGAACGAACGAAAGAACGAACGAACGAACGAACGAACGAACGAACGAACGAACGAACGAACGAACGAACGAACGAACGAACGAACGAACGAACGAACAACGAACGAAAAACGAAACGCGAACGAAACGAAACGAACGAACGAACGAAACGAACGAACGAACGAACGAACGAACGAACGAACGAACGAACGAACGAACGAACGAACGAACGAACGAACAACGAACGAACGAACGAACGAACGAACGAAGAACGAACGAAACGAACGAACGAACGAACGACGAACGAACGAACGAACAACGAACGAACGAACGAACGAAAGAACGAACGAACGAACGAACGAACGAACGAACGAACGAACGAAACGAAACGAACGAACGAACGAACGAACGAACAACGAACGAACGAACGAACGAACGAACGAACGAAACGAACGAACGAACGAACGAACGAACGAACAAAACGAACGAACGAAACGAACGAACGAACGAACGAACGAACGAAACGAACGAACGAACGAACGAACGAACGAACGAACGAACGAAACGAACGAAACGAACGAACGAACGAACGAAAACGAACGAACGAACGAACGAACGAACGAAACGAACGAACGAACGAACGAACGAACGAACGAACGAACGAAACGAACGAACGAACTAACTACGAAAAAAACGAACTAACTAACGAACGAACGAAGAACGAACGAAACTAACTAACGAACGAACGAACTAAAAAGAAACGAACGAACTAACGAACGAACTAACGAACGAACGAACTAACTAACAAGAACTAACGAACTAAACGAAGAACGAACGAATAACTAACGAACGAATAACTAACTAAACTAACTAACTAACGAAGAACGAACGAACGAAAACGAACGAACGAACGAACTAACACGAACGAACGAATAACGAACGAAAACGAACTAACGAACGAACGAACGAACGAACGAAACGAACGAACAAAAAACGAACGAACTAACTAACTAACTAACTAACTAACTAACTAACTAACTAACTAACTAACTAACTAACTAACTAACGAACTAACTAACTAACTAAGCTAACTAACTATACTAACTAACTAACTAACTAACTAACTAACTAACTAACGAACTAACTAACTAACGAACGAAACTAACTAACTAACTAACTAACTAACTAACTAACTAACTAACTAACTACTAACTAACTAACTAACTAACTAACTAACGACTAGAACTAACTAACTAACTAACTAACTAACTAACTAACTAACTAACTAACTAACTAACTAACTAACTAACTAACTAACTAACTACTAACTAACTAACTAACTAACTAGCTGGGCTAACTAACTCACTACCTAACTAACTAGCTAACTAACTAACTAGCTCACTGCTCTTTGCTGAAAATAGTTCTGGAGCAGTAAAATTAATCGACAATGTATTATTACAAGTTATAATGAAAATCTTGAAGATTTTTGGAAGATCCTGTTCTGATAGTGCCTTGGTACAATGTTTGTTGATCTAGATCTTAAGGGATAACTAATATATAAAATGTTAAAAAAAACAATTGAAATTTATTTCTTTGAAAAATATTTATTAAATCATGTCATCTTTGTAACCATTAAGATATCGTTTTCTTTTAATTACTCAATTCTTTTTGAACAACTTAGAGCAATACTTAACATTACCAGGGAATTCATTAAGAACACTACCCAAATCTTGAGCGGCAGTGTTAGCACATTCATTAGCTTCACCAGGAACTTTGGGGATTTTCTTAATCAAACGAATAGCAGTTTTAATTTGATTCTTCAATTTCAAAGTTTTACCCAACAACTTAAAGAAACATTTAACAGGGGTCTTAGTGCGGAAAGTGTCAACAGCTACTTCATCAGCATCATCAGTAGTAGTGGTGGTGGTGGCATTATTACCGCAAACACTTTCATTAACATTAATGATATTGGTAGAGGTTGTAACGATATTTTTGCAAGTGGTAATTAATTTTTGAACCTTAGCATTAACATCATCACCGCATTGTTGAATGTCTTCGAGGAAAGTTTCGGCAGCTCCCTTAATTTCATAAACTTCTTTCACAGTACATTTGACACCCTTAATAAAGGATATAGCCTTGCGTATAACGAAATAAATGCCAAACCAAGAAACATATTCCTCAATTTCGGTTACATCTTCGGCCACATCATTGGCAACATACTCGTAATCGTTGTCTAGTTCAATTTCCTCCGAAGAGGCAACTTCAATGTTGGCCTAAAGGAAAAGAGACATTGTTGTATTTGTGCTTCTTTATTTCAAAATCCTTTTTTCTAATTACTTACATTTACGGCCACCAAACATAGACCAGCCAATAAAATAATTAAAGAAAATTTCATGTTTACTTTAAAAGTTTCCAAAAACTTTTGCGAATACTTAACATTTTCTAGACTCTCGTATTTATATGGAATTTTTCGCAAACTTTTGTTGATGATTTCAAATATTTTTTCTATTTTATAAAGTACTCTCGCACTTATTTCCACTTGAAGATAAGATTTTTAACTGTCAATTGTGTCTTATTAACGTAATCTAAATATTTAAACCAATGCGTTTTTAATTTGTTTTTGGTATATTTTATAAGAAAGTCTAATGTTTAATTTTAAATACATTATTTTATCTATTGGGTTTGCTTTTTTATTGATTATATTTATTTTTTATTTTAAACTGAATATTAGTTGATTGACTGAAAGGAAGTAGTTTTGATTTGAAGTGACTCAATTATGGAAAAATATTTATAATTTTTATTATCGTCGAACAGCTATTAATAAGGTCAATGTTGCAAAAATGCTAGACATATTTGATCAAGAAAAAAGTTGTCTACAATATATGATAACTATATAGTTATGTATATTAGTTTATTGACAGTTTGTTAAAAGAAAAACTGATAAATAGAAAACATCTATATAAAAATATATAGATATGTCATATCTCGTAATAGATAATTAGTACAATAATATCCAACAATATCAGTATTGGTGCAAAAATCAAGATTTCTTATTGAAACATACGTTAGAAGTTTATATATCCATTTACAAATTGGCTATAAAAGGCCCCAAATTAACCAATGTTTTGCACCTCATGCAATATCCAACTCAACATTACACACATACTCGATGAATGTCCAACAAACATTTTTGGATCCATGCAACCCACTATTTGCCTAAAAAATGTATCTGAGGACAGTATCGAATTACTGCGCAAATTCCTGCTAAGAACTAAACTAACCAATAAACTCTAATCCAATTTATAGTAAAACTGTAATTCTTTAAAATTCAGAGTCGATAGTCTTTGCAGCTAGTACTCTTTTCCTATTTTAATTACTTATAGTATACGTACAATTGGGACGAACGACGAATTTTTCGGAACGAATATTCGTCGTCAGAAATAGAACACACTTGGGTATATGAAAATGTATACAATCATTGCGTATGACGAAGTTCGTCGTACGTAACGAACGATAGGTTGATTTCTATTTCTTACGCAGACGAACGACTAATTAATTGGGGAAAATTGTTTTAAAACCAATTCCGGTAGCATGAATTTGGGTCATAAAAACTAAAAATAAAATTTTCGAAAATTCGAACTTAAGTTCAAAAAATTTTTAAACCCATTAAAACCAGTTCTCGTGGCCCGAATTGTCTGAAATTTGGCAGTCTGGAGTACACTTGATGACACTACAATGCTATGTTGGAATATTTAAAATTAAGTTCGAGAATTCGAAGTAATATTCGAAAAAATTTTGAAGCTATTAAAATAATCTCAAAATTGGGGATATTCACAAAAATATAATTTTAGTTCTTTTCGAGGCCAACTTCTCACATTTTCTAATTTCGAAATAATGTTCGAATAAATTTTAAAGCTGTTAAAATTATATCAAAATCGTGGAGATTCACAAAAATATAATTTTTGTTCCTTTTTCTTACTTTTTCCAATTTCGAACAAACAAATTTTGAAACGAGTAATTTGATTGTGTTCCATTCGACGAATTTACGCAACGAATTTTTGTCGACTAGTTCGTCGTGCTATACGAAATTCGTCGTTCGTCCCAATTGTGCGTATACCATTAGTTGTATTATTGTAATAAATAAATAAATAAATAAATAAAAAATAACCAAAGTTTTACCAATTAAAATAATTAAAGTACATATGTATGTATAAATCATTAAGTTATAAATAATTCCGTTTTATTTTTCAGATTTTCTTGAATAAGTTCGAGACACAATTAGAATGACATAGAACTCTCTAGCTTCTCAAGGATTTATACAGGTAAGAAGTGATTATTTCATTGCATATAATTAGAAAGTGTTAAGAGTTGTCCGTCAATTGTGAAAAATTCATTTAGAATTTGACCATGTTTGAACACAATCCTTTGTCATTCCGTTTCTAACACGTCGAAATATCACCTGTAGACCGCATCCCGTGGATCATGTTTTTGTAGGAATGCCTCGCAAACGTTGCGTATTAATGTACAAAATAGGAGAAAAATAAAAAATATTTTTTTTTTTGAAAAGGACCCCAGTTCCTTACCATCTTGATCTTAGTACAATATGTTACAAAAATGTTCGCAATCTTCTTAAAAAATTCCGTAAATTTGAAGTTATCGCAGGAAAAATAATACATTTTTTGTTATAATATTTCTGTCTGGATGAAATTTGCACAAAGGTTAGTACTATTGGATAGTAGGATAGATACAAACTTTCAGCTCTATCGGTCAAGAATTGGCGGACTTAGAGGGCTCAAATTTGAACATTTTGGTCATACAGGGTTTTATTCAAATGAGTGTTACTTTTCACCTATTGGTCCAAATGAGTTCAGATAGCTATTTCTTCATTATTTCTGTATAAGCTAAAAGTTACTATATGTTTGACACCTATTTCGATAAAAAGCTAATAAATATAATTATTTTTCCCGTAAACATGTTAAAATAGACCCATTTCAAAAAAATTGGTGTTACTTTAGTGTGAACAAAATCTGGATTTTAAATTGTTGTAGGGAACTCTATCCGGGGGCATATTGCTTTGATGAAAGGCCCCATCTGGGTGTCATTGCAATCCCGGGGAAAAGAGGTGCTACCAGTACCTGTAGTCTGTCGAGACTATAAACTGGTGCTAATCAAATGTATCCTCCGGCTTCCCTTGGAATGATTTGACATGGGGTTGAACGAGAGAACCACATAATCTTGTCCCAGTTATTGGAGAGGACCCTTCAGGGTGTACGTGGTGGCTGTGGTTTAAACCCAAATTCGCGGAAAGAGAATGTCGGTTAAAAGACTGATGTTGCTGACTCAACAGATCCAGTGGTGAGTCATCAAATAAACTCAGCCTGTGAACTAAGCATTTCGACATCTTGTTGTAGGGAACTGATGACCATTCCAATTCTACGCGAGATTCTTAAAATTGTTGTTCCTCGGGACACTTTAATATAAATTAGAGTGCTCCCAAAAAATTAACTTGTGAATTTAATCTGCCCCCTCTAGAGTTGTTCTTTGGATTGGTTGAAGTTTGATTTTTGAACGGCCGTTTCAATTTTTTCCAATTTCGGTTTTCTTTTAAACTTTGCTATAGTAATTTTAACAATCTTAGGAAATATTATAGAGATTTATGGACGATAGATAAGGGAATAACATAGTAAACAAAATTGGCCTGTAACTCTTAAAGTTTAACTGTACCTGCGATTTCAAGTCGAAGGATTTCGGGAAAATATTTTTTTGTAATATTTTAGAGAATACGTCTTAATTATTTTATTTTAAATAACGTATTTTCTGAGTGTTATAGTCCAGACATATATCTTTGAGGTTTTATTCAAAAGTAAAATTTTACAATATTTGGGAATTCTCAGTGTACCGTATCGAAATATTTTTTATTTATCGGACATATTTACTAAAACACACATATATTTGAGTTTTTTAATAAAGATTTATATTGTCGCCTTTTAAAAATGATTTCATTAATTAGGTATTTGTTTTATTGCCGACTCCTTAAGAAAGACATTTCGAACCCTGGAATATTTGGCTGATTTTTTGTTTTGATTTCAATTTCATTCATAACAGTTTCACACACATAACTGTAATTATTTGATAGGTCGTTTTGTCCGCCTATCTTATCAACCAGTTTACTAGACAGGAAGTCTACCGATTAAATTTAGATAATAAATCGGATTCTTGGTAAGCGTTTAAATAAATATATTTATTTAATATATAGAATATAGAGAGTTTTTAGATCAAAAGACATAAATGTATTCCATCATCGATGAGGCGAGAGTCCCTTTTGCAAAAACAGATAACTGAAACCAAAATTTTTCTTTAGAAGAAATCGTTTTTTTAATTTAAGCGATCATAGATCGAACTTCTTTTCTCAAATAAACAATTATTTAAAAGTGTTCGTGATCGGTCCGGGTTTGACATTGTCCCAGTTTTAATACATATAAGTAGGTTGTATTACACCCTGTAACAATTTGAAAAAAAGCTTTCACACATAGAAAACCTGATATGCATGTGAAACTAGATTACATTTATAGCAATTCTGCGTACTCCGATTTTTATAATTAGCTCTTATAAGGTTTAAAGGACTTACATTTTCAAACGAATATTTTAAATGTTTATGAGCATTGTATGATGCTAATGATGGTGTCTAATGAAAGCTGGGGATCTGTACATTCACTTAGAAAAAAATCGAAATCGGAATTCCATCTTTTGAAATCGCATGTCCTTTAAACTTTAAAGCCATTTTACAGGGGCATAAGAGCTGGTTATGAAAAATTTCGTACACAGAGTTAGTACGAATGGTCCACAGTTTCCTGTACATATAGATTTTTTCATGTGTGAAAATGACTGTTGCATGTTATACTTCCACAACACCAATACTGCTTCGTACTTCTATATATATCCGATATATTGAATTCTGTGTATCGCTTTCGGATTACAGAATCCTAGAATCATGAAATTTTGATAGTAGATGTGTTTTTGGTTATATAGATCCACTAAGGAGGGATTTTTGGAAATTTGAACATTTAGGGATAAAAAAAAGGGAAAACAGGTTTTCTTAATTATCTTACCTAATATTAGTGATACAAGAAAAATTTTAAATGCACATGTACCTACTCTTAAAATAAGCAGATGGGTGTCTGGAAATTCGTACTTTTAAGGGGTGAGAATGTGTAACAAAGGTGATTTTGGTACCTTTTTTTGGCCCTTTATAACTTTTTAACTAATAAACAAAATAACATTTTTGTAAATATTTTGAATATATTTCCCAAAATTAGGAGACACCTGTTTCATACTTTTTTAAATTTCAGCCCTTTTTGGGTGTGGAAGGGAGAAAACTGTATTTTTGGTACTTTTTTTTTAGCACATTAAGAAAACTTTTTCGGTTTATTGAAATATTCCTATTAAATTACGGACTAACTCTGTAATATTTATTGAAACAAAATGTTTGCTATTTCACTGGCGAAAAAAGTACCAAAAAGTGGAAAAACGGGAAATTTAATTTTATTCAAACTCATTGAGCCAATTTTTATAAAATTTGAAAAAGAAGTTTATGTACTCACACAAAATAAGCTATTGATATATTATTTTGGAATTCGAGTACTAAGGCCTATATAGTCTGGTACTTTTTTGAAAGCACAATTTTTCTGGAACAAATGAATGCAGATTTGAATCGTTTGAGTTTTATCTGTGATATATAAATTTAAATACGGAACATTTTGTAAACTTAATTCTCAAAAAAGTATATTTTTAAACTAAAAGAGGAAAAATTGTACTATTTTAATTAGTACTTTCCACTAAGGCAAAATTTCACTGGCGAAAAAAGTACCAAAAAGGGAAAAAACGGGAAATTTAATTTTATTCAAACTCATTGAGCCAATTTTTATAAAAATTTTAAAAAGTAGTTTATTTACTCATACAAAATAAGCTGTTGGTATATTATTTTGGAATTTGAGTACTAAGTCCTATATAGGACCAAATTCGAGTAAATTGTTTGGTACATTTTTGAAAACACATTTTTTCTGGGACAAATGAATGCAGATTTGAATCGTTTGAGTTTTATCTGTGATATATAGATTTAAATACGGAACATTTTGTAAACTTAATTCTCAAAAAAGTATATTTCTAAAATATAAAGGGGAAAAATTTTACTATTTTTATTAGTACTTTCCACTAAGATAAAATTTATTCCACTTTTGGTACTTTTTCTTTCTTCAAATGATACTCTGTATGTTTTATAATATGAATTCAAAACACATGATTATTAAACATACACGGTCCTCATTGAATAAGATTCTTTAAGAGAGAACTTTTTAGTACTTTTTATCTCATAAATGGTACTTTTTGAGTTTTCTAAAATATTCAACCTAGGAATATAAATTTTAACATACATGGTCTTGATTGAATAATATTCTGTAAGTGGGTACTCTTTGGTACTTTACCATTCTTCAAATGGTACCTTTTGGTTTCTCTATAATGGTTAACCGGAACACATCCTTATTAAATAAGAATTTATTGAGAAAGATTTTTGTACTTTTTCGTTTTTCCGATGGTACTTTTTGATATTTTAAGATATTGAACATAGATATTGAAAATAAAATTTAAAATGTAGGGACCTTAGTGAATGAGAATCTACTAAAAGGGGCTTTTGGTACTTTTTCATTCATAAAATTATATTTTTTGAATTGTCTATAATATTGAACACAGAAACATAAAATTTTTGATTAAATAAGAGGTATTTTATAGTACTTTTTTTAAATAGTAATTTCGAAATTTTTTTTTAATGTGGAAGCTAAACGAATGAAACTAAAAATACAAACTTCTTCCTGAATGCGAATTTATTCACGTGATATTGAACGTAAAAAACTGAAACATTAAAAAGTTTTTAAAACAATTTTAATTTTCTATAAAAGTAAACAAAATTTTGTATGTATATATTTAATTTTGGTTAGGGTAGCGAAGCACCCAGGGTATGCTAGTTTCTCATAAAAGAATAACATATTAATTGGCTAAGTTCGAGAATCGAAATCTGATGTTAGAGATAAATCGAAGGGATCGGTGTTTGTTTCACATTTTTATTGCGTTGAAATCACAGCACTGTTACTGCTATGAATTCAGACTCAAAGTTCATTATCAGATTACCAAAAAGTAGAATTGTCTGTCCAGACACTTTAAAGTAAGATATATGTATGTCAAGTGACCCAATTCAAAAAATCGATTTTGACGAAATTTGCACCAAGGTGCACATTTTCAGCTCTATCGGTCAAGAACTGCCGGACTTAAAGGGGGTCAAAGTTGGACATTTTGGCCATACAGGGTTTTATTCAAATGAGTATAACTTTTCACCTATTGGTCCTAGCAAAAATTGTCCAAAGGAGTTCAGATAGCTATTTCTTCATTGTCTCCAAAAACAGATTTTTTTAATATTTTTTAAATAAGCTGAAAATTTGTGCAAATTTCATCCAAATCGAATACGGGGATAAATAAGTGATCCGTGATAAAAACAAATAAATTTCTTTCAATTAACTACATACAATAATACAAAAATCCTTTTAATGCTTATGTTCACCATTACATTTTATTTACGAAGATTTTCATTTATTTAATGAATCAATTTCGAACAGAATTCAATTTTAACGGGAAATTTAATAAAAACGCTTTCCAATTCCCTAACAGCTTTAGTTACACATTTACCAGCATCACCCGGTACATTTGTAATGTTCTTAATCAAAGTAATAGCTTCCTTAACTTGATCTTTTAATTCTACAGTCCGCTTGTACAATTTCTTAAAACATTTTCTGGGAGTTGTAGAATTATCCGATTCTTCTGGATTCAAGGAATTACCACAGATATTTTCATTAACATGAAGAATATCATTACATATTACAATGATATTTTTGCAAGCATCTATCAATGATTGAACACTGTTCGTAACATTATTTCCGCAACGTTCAATGTCATCGATAAATTTCAGAGCGGCTTCTTTAATTTCCAAAACTTCTCGAACGGTACATTTGACTCCCAAGATAATGGATAAAGCTTTACGTATGACAATATTGAGAGTAGACCAAGAGACGAGATAGGGTTCAATTTCAACAATTCCCTCGGCGATGTCATTGGCTACAAACTGATAATCGTTATTTGAGTCCAAATTGTTCAAAGGCGAGGATAGAATAAAGTTGGCCTAAAAGGATTTAAAGGATATTTTAGAAAATATGTTTTTCTTATTTTTAAAATTTTATTTCAAACTTACACTTGTTGCCACAAAACAAAAGCTAGCCACTAAAAGAATTTTGCAGAATAATTGCATGTTTTCAGTTTTTAAAAACTTTTCTAATGCTGAACTTTTTTGGCGGTTGATATTTAAACGAAATTTTTCTTAGATATTTGGCCCAGATTTTATTTACTTTTTTATAAAACAACATATGTTTGTCGGACTTTGATAAGATTTAAACAGCCAGCTGTTTAACAAACCTAATCTTGTGTCGCAATCTTATTGTGTAGGTGTTTTGGCAGACGGGAATTCCATCGATAAAGAACGTTATTTTAAAAATTACGTGTTTATTAAATATATTTATCAATTAACACTACATTTTAATGGCAAGTCGATTTCGAGAAAGTTTTATATTTTGCGCCTAAAACTTTGCAATAGGAAATAGGAGTTTCGATAACTTTCAGCGTTTGGAGACTACCAAGACCAAATCTACTACTACATTATCTAATTGTTTTGTTCTATCTGCTTTCTCAAACAGATTCTTTAAATGATTATGGAAGACTTACCTCTAATGATCTGACACACTCTTGAAGGCTATATTATCTTCCTTTGCTCCTCCTAAAATTTTAAATACTTAACATTCTTTGTTTGGTCCACTCTGTCGAAATGGTTATCATTTCCTTTGTTCGCCCTGTTCCCAGTAATTTCATTCTTCAAGACTATAGATAGCCTCTCTATATATCATTCTCTAGCTCTTGTTCTCATAAAGATTTAACCATTTAATACTACAGATGTTATCGTTAAGTTCAGTCGAGCAAGATCTCTATGATTAAACGCTTCAGTTTCTAATCTAAGTAGCTATTTCAGTGCTAACGTTAACGTCCAAGAGCAAGTTTCGATTATAGGTTTCCTAATAATTTAACTCTTTAAAACATTATGTATGTTTGCTGTCGGAAGCATTGACTACATAGACCAGAGTTCTAGTCTGTTTAGTAGTGTATGCGTTAAGTGATATTCAACCCTATATTGAAATCTAAGTGAGCACAGATCGAACTGTTTTTCTCGTTGACGCCATTGGTCCAATCTTGACCGATCTACTCTGCTAGTTTTCCCTGTTTATGTGCGTTGTCCTATCTTCTGAATGACATTTGCGTCTGAATGACATAGTAGCTTCAGTTTCCGTTTTATGTATTCCATTGTAGTGCTCCTGTTCATTGTTTTCTCCGTTTGGATATCAGAGGCATGTTTCTATTATAGGTTTCGTAATAATATAACCATTTAATACATGATGTTTTCTATGTTTACGCGTCGGACTAATTACTTTCCTTTCAAAATAATTCCGATCTAAGGAACCCAATAGAAGTATTAACTACTAGTGCTCAATAAAAGCGATCCCAGAGTACTAACGGGGTTACATACTGGACATTGTGGCCTTAGATACCATCAATTCACTACAGGCAACTCTATAAGGAATCTCTGCAGATTATGTGACCTACAAGAGGAAACTTCAGAACATATCCTATGTAACTGCCCATTATTAGGGTCCCGTAGAGCTAACATCTTGGGTTCTGCCTTACTAACCCCAAAAGACATCTTCAATATTTCACCAACTAAACTAGTTACCTTCATGCGTGAACTGAAACTATTATGGTGAACCAACGGGCTGCACAAAAAATCCACACCTAGGTCGCAGTGCATTGTGACCCTTCAATCTAATCTAAAACGGGTTTTCAATCTGTTCAGTAGTGTTCGCAGTAACTTAAGGAATATTCAGCCCTGTATAGCTCCAAATCTAATTGAATTTTGCTGTTTTTCTTGTTATAGCGATTGGTCCAGTGTTGACCGTTTTACTCTGTTCATTTTCTCTCTTTATCTGCGTTTTCCTAACTTCTGAATGACATTTCCGGTCAGAAATCGCTTCGGTATCTGGAGATGAATGGAAATGACCTACGCTTGTTGATCGACAGTTCCTTTGCATTCTCCTGGTAACACATAGAATCCTATTGCCTAGACTCCTCTCCATTCCGGTTTATATTTATATATTTAGCATAACCATCGGTGTCATATAATTTTAAATTCAGAGCTTTAAGTTCGTATCAAATTGCATTGAACTCGGGTTTGACAAAAATTAATTCTGATCATCGAGCTAGATTTTGTACGTCCAACGATCAAGATTCAAGATATTGCCTTATAAAGTTATCGAAACCCTGATCTTGTCCCTTGCATTCCGAGTTTGAAACCTACCAATAACAAGTTCTCTTCATCAGTCTGATTTTGATTTATCGGAATGGATTGGGAGTTTTTCTGTCTCATTAAAATTGGGTACGATCTGAGGAACTCAACAAAAGCACCATAAATAGACCTATAAAATTGAGATCGGAGTTGGTTCAGTGAACTCACAGCTATGGTCTTCGTCTACGTAAACATATTACGTCTTGTTTTCGGAAGTTACCATGAACAAGACCTTCATTTGTCGCTTCAAAAGTTGCCGTTTTAACACCCTAAACTTATTACAAATCGATCTCTATTGTGTTCAGATAACTGCTCTTTTTTCAGTTAAAAAATATGTGTAACCTTAACAAAATATGGATTTAAAAAAATAACAAAAAGTTGATTTAAATTTTGGTTGCGAAATTTTTTATTGAATAATGTTAGTCCTTTCACACTTTAATGGTCTCTTCTTCCAAATCTCATTACAAATTAATGCAATAAACTGGAGCAATACTTCACCTTAGAGGGGAATTGATTAAAAACATTTCCTAAGTTTTGAGCAGCGGTATTAACACATTCATTAGCGGTACCAGGAACCTTAGGAATCTGCTTAATCAAATGAATAGCACGTCTAATTTGATTCTTCAATTTCAAAGTTTTACCCAACAACTTAAAGAAACAGTTAATTTTGGTTTTCTGAACAGCAGGCTCCATAACATCATCTTCGGCTTTAGGAGAGGTGGTAGAAGTAGAGGTACCACCGCAAGTGGTTACATTAACACTGATAATATTATTAGCAGTAACAATGATATTTTTGCAAGTTTCAATTAATTGTTGAGCTTTAGCATTAACATCATCGCCACACAATTCAATTTCATCGAGGAATTGTTGGGCAGCATTTTTAATGCTAACCACTTCCTTAACGGTACATTTGACACCCTTAATAGCGGTCAAAGCTTTGCGTATGATAAAGTAAATGCCCAACCAAGGAATAACTTGAGGATCAATTTCAGCTGTAACATCTTCGGCAATATCATTGGCAATATATTCGTAGTCAAGATCAAAATCATCCTCGATCGAGGATGCTACTTCAATGTTGGCCTAATAACATATGTTATTATTTTCTTCAAAATAATATTTAAATTTCTACTTACACTTACGACCACCAAACAGAGGCCACACAATAAGAAAATTAAGGAATACTTCATATTTACTGTTGCTAGTTTAAAGAAAACTTTTCTAATGTTCACTACTCCGAATTATTTATATTTATATGGAATTTTTTTTTATAATTTTGTTAGTAATTCTAAGTTCTTTTAAGAGTGCTTAAGCACTTCTTACCTTTAGATTAGATTTTATAAACCAATAACAAAATATCCACCCTTGATTGTTGGTGTGATAAGTTTTGTTGGAATACTTTTTTAATTTGCTGAAGAGGTTTTAGCATGGCGTCTTGCGATTAAATTTAAATCAATGTTTTGATTTGTTTATTTATTTTTTAATTGTTTATTATAATTTTTTTGAATAATACTTACTTACCTCTATCTATTAATCGTATATTTCCTTCGAAGATAACGATTAAAAAAAATCATTTATTATTAAATTTAAAAAATAAATAATTTTTGTTCTTTACTGATAAATAAAGTATTAGTTAAACAAAGCGCCTTTGGGGGTAAAAAATAGGTTTAATAGTTTTTTTCTGGCTTATGTATGTATTTACGTTTAAGGGTTAATTTCAATTTTTTCGATGTCATCGTAAATACGGGTCTTCATTATATATTTTTCCTAAGTTTCATTTAAATAGGTTGAAAACAATATTTTTCACAATGGTTTCAAGAAAATATTCCAATATTACATAGCTTAAGTTTGACCTTCACAGTTAATGGGTTAACATATGTAATTCGAGTTTACTAACGCTTGTATTTATAAAAAAATCTTATTTTGCTTTTAATGCACTCAATAGTTAAAGCACACTTTAGCCTTAAAAACCATTAATAAAATTGTGATATTCATAAACAAATAATAAACGTATATTAACTATTGTGCTGATTTATGTTTAAGTTGGCAGCACTGTACAATATGGCTGTCATTTTATGTGTTAGTGTTGCGTACAATTAGGATAAAATATTCGTTGATTCGGTTTTCTTAATTTCATATTTTTGTTTATAATAGATTTTTGACAATAAAAACAAACTTTTAAGAAAAATAAATATATATATATATATATATATGGCTTTAATAAATGTCTATTTAGTTCAGATGTATAAATATAACATATAATTTCTAATTATTATTAAAAGTATCCGAATAACGGAAATTTTGCGACAAAATATACATCACTATGACACATTTTCTTATTTTTACTTATTTTCCTTGTAATTTTTGATAAATTTTTGCAAATATTGATAAATTTCTTTGATATTTGACTAATTTTAATGCCGGCGAATATATTTTGCATTAGTATAACAATAATCAATATAATTTACATGGTTAATTACTTTATGGCATTATATTTAACCAACAAACTTTGAAAAAGCCAAATCAAATGATTTTGTCCATCATTTGGTTGACAGACGGGCATTTCCAAATTGCCTAAAAATAGTGCTGGACAATTGGAATATTGTCAAATATTCATGCATTAATCCAATAACGCCTAGATTTGAGTTTTTTCCTCAAAATATAATCGTTTAAAAATTTTCTGGGATTTTATTTACAAATTTGTAAACGTTAAAATTAGAATTTTTAGATTTTATTTTAAAAGAAACCATAATTACTTTTCGCAATCAACCTAAAATTACCGGAAAAATCTTTATCTGAGAAAAAAATTGTTAAAAATCAAGTTATTGCTGGCTTAAAGAAGGGTCGAGCCTACAATAAAATTCTTCTAATTGTCAATGGTTTATTGAAGGTGTTTTAAGCTATTTCACGTTTATAAATACGATTTTCCTGAATTTTGCCTAAAATTGTTTAATAAACCTAAAATAAGTTTTTATAAATACAGCCGTAAAACTTCAGATGTATGTTTTCTATTATCTTGAATTGTATATTCAGCAAAAAGTTTTATATAAAATGGATAATAGCAAAGAATAATAAAGCCTATTTTTCTAAACTTTTAGCAAAAAATAGTTTTCTCCACAAATCCACAAAATTCAACGCTAATAGATCAAAGATATCGACCTAATTTCTTTACTATTTTATGCCGTTCTTTATTGTCCATAAGTCACATAGAGATTTGCTTAAAATTTTTAGATTAGCTAAACAAAATTGCTAAAAGTTTGAAACTGGAGTTTTGAAACTGCCGTCTGAAGGACGCTATCTAATGAGGTTAAGTTAATACTAATATATTTCATGTAATGACATGTTTTTATTAGAATATTTTCCAAAATTTGTTAATTTTTTTAAATGTTTTTCATTTACATAAGTGTTTTATGGCATTAAATGATCGGAGGAATTTGTAATAACCTTAACAACTTTCAACCGATTTTTGTGTTTTATATCTTACTAGTGGCGTCCTGTCCGCGTTGCAGGCCCTAGATTAGACATGCGAATTCTACACATAAATCTACATTAGGGTCATAACTTTTATACATTTTTTGGAAATTTCAAATCAAATTTTTAAATACAAAACTGTAAATTTTCGATATAAACTAGTGTCATGTATACGAAGAAAAATCAAGGATAGAGGCGGCGATTTACCCCCCTTTCAAAATTAGCTCCCAATCATGTAGATTATACTATTAAAAATTCATGTAAATTTGTTCGTGAATAGTTTTAGAATATCGATTTACCCTGGAAGGTTTTTGCAAAATTACCCGAGAAAAATATTGTCATTATAAGAACACTACTGGCTTTCACGTAGTGATATGGCTTAATTTTGGTCATAACCCTAATTTAGATATATATCCCGCAAATTTGTAAATAATCGGTTTAGCGGTTTAGGTGTAATTGATTGAAAATTAACACTCCAACGCCATCTGTCGGGCAAATTTAAAACTTTACAAGAACACTTCTCACTAGGGTTCTATAGTTGAAACGAAAAGTCGACTTTTCGACTTTTTTCATTTAGTTAAAAGTCGACTTTCAGACTATAGTTGAAACGAAAAGTCGACTTTTTTCATTTAATTAAAAGTCGACTTTCAGACTTTTCAACTATAAGTATTTTATAAATAGTCGACTTTTCGACTTTTTTCGATTTTTCGATTTTTGACTATTTTCGACTTCTTTCGACTTTTTTTTCGACTATTTTTGGACTTTTTTCGAGTTTTTCCGACTATATTAGAGTTTTTTACTTTTTTTTCCACTTTTTTAAGATTTTCGACTATTTTTGACTTGTTTCTACAATTTTCGATTTTTCGACTTTTTCCGACTTTTCGACCTTTTTCGACTTTTTTCGACTTTATTCGACTTTTTTCGACTTATCGACTTTTTTCGACTTTTCGACTTTCAGACTTTTCGACTTTTTGACTTTTATTATCAAAGTCGACTTTTCGACTTTTTTCACAGACTATAGTCGAGTTATCGACTTTTTTGGAACAAAGTAGTCGACTTCGACTTTCTTCGACAAAAAGTCGATTGTTCGATTATTCGAAAGTCGATTTATAGAACCCTACTTCTCACTAGTTTATCGATTATGAGCAAACATTACATTTTTAATTATATAGATTGAAACGATAATTGGGTACGACTTCCAATTATTTGCTGTTAAAATCCGAAAAGATAAATTTAGTGCCAAAATTGTAAAAATCGTTTTACACTTCAGAGCCATGGTGCCACCAATAAACGTAGTCCTATCGCTACGAATGCAGTTTTATAACTTAAAGTATATGTCTAGAGGCAGAGACGGTCAATATTCACAACTTTTGTAAAATTGAATAATTTAATATTTGAGACACAATTATACATCCAATGTCAAAATTTGGAAAATTGCTGGGTGATACGACTTTTTTTATTGTAATTTTTGGAATAAGTACAGCAAATTATACTAGGATTAGTGAAAAATATTTAAAAAGTTTTTTCATCGTTGGCCTGTGTAATTAATTCATCAATTAAAATTCATTATTCACTTATTGTAGGGTGTAACATATAAAAACTACATAGTAAAATTCTCCGTTACTTTTAAAACAACAACTCATGCAAAAGCATCAAAAACAATATAAACACATATTTATTGCACTTTCCTTTTTATCATATAAAAAACTTCTGCTTGTCTAGTATTACAAAAATGTTTAAACACAATAAACCAACAACTGCAGGAAGAAGGAGAGAAATAAGTTATTAAAAATTACTCTCTTTGATATTTGCAGTTAAATGTTTATCAATTTGTATCAGGGTTGTAATTCTAATCAATTTCTTAAGTAGCTTTATAGGACATTTTTAAATAAATTTAAGTTATTTTAAAAAAATAGGTTTAGTTTCAAGGTGAAAACTTGTTAAATCGATTATGATATAATTCCAAAACGTTTCATTTCTGTAATTTTTATGTTTTATTATTATTTGTTAATCAGATTTTAGTTAATATAAAATATATTTTGAAAGAAAATTGAACAATATTAATCAATAAGGTTTAAAAGCTATCATAGTTTCCATCCCTGTTTTTTTTTTGTTATACAAATACGAAAGACGCGAAACATAATAGAAATAAAAAGAAAATATTAAAATGTACATATTTACATGATTATCATTGGCGACAACATTCAGTTTACATACCAAACAAGTAAGAGTGTTATATTCGGCTATGCCGAATCTTATATACCCACCATCAAACCTCGTTTGACTCGAATGAAACTAACTTATGTCGAATTTCATCTATATACTCGTATTTTTAGGCCAGTTATAAGCGTTAAAGTAATTTTCTAAAGGGGACCTTATATAGGGGGGTAGGGTCAATTATGGGTCGATCCTCATAAATTTGGTAGACAGAATTTGGTTCGTATTAAATTTATTTGTGTCGAATTTCATCGCTACACTCGTATTTTTAAACCATTAATGAGCGTTGCAGTCATTTTCTGAAGGGGACCTTATATGGGGGGTAGGGTCAATCATGGACCGATCCTCATAAAATTTGTTAGATAGATTTTGACTCGTATGAAACTTACTTATGTCGAATTTCATCTATATACTAGTATTTTTAAGCCAGTAATGAGCGTTAGGAATTTTCTGAAGGGGACCTTATATGGGGGATAGGGTCAATTATGGACCGATCCTTATAAAATTTTGCATAGTGATTTTGGATCATAAGAAACTTACTTATGTCGAATTTCATCGCCATATTCGGCTGTTAAAGCTGCTTTTCGAGGGGCCACTTGTATGGGGGCTATCCGAAAATGTGGACCGATATTGCCCATTTTCAATACCAAACAAACCTTACCTATAAGAAATATTTATGTGAAATTTCAACCCTCTAGCTCTTTCCATTCGGACTCCATCGTGCTTTCAACAGACAGACGGACAGACATGGCTAGATCGTCTTAGAATTTAATGAGGACCCAGAATATATATACTTTTGTGGGTCTATGACCAATATTTGAATGTGTTACAAACGGAATGACAAAATCAATATAGTATATATAAGATGGGGATCTTTTATGATGGTGGGTATAAAAATATGCAACCTTGGTAGTTTCCAAAATCTTTAACTAATCCATAATTGATAATAGACAGTAAGTAATTAATTAAGTAGTAATAACTAGTACGTACAACTGAATGAAATGTGATGATAAAACATCACCAATAACTTTATCATTCTTACGATTCAAAACTTTAACTTTTGAGAGGGGTAATAAAAACATCTTTTTATCCATACAGAGTAAATCGATCTAATGTACTTTTAGATTTCAAGACATCCAAGCTAAACACGGTTCACAAATATTATCTGTTATTGGCAGACATTTTGATTTAGGTTCCTTACAAGTGGCTCCAGTATAGAGTGAAAAGTTTCCTGACCGAATAAGGTCGCCCTTGGGAAGTAACATTAACTTTCATAACATCATAACTTTAACATACATACATACAAGGGGCCAATTAACGCATAAGTGATGGACTAAAATAAAAATTTATCGTATTTTTCCTTTTTGAGATGATGGCATTCGATATTGAACAAGAAATTTAGATGTTTTAGCAATTTTTTTTGTTGTCATCATAATGTGTTTTTGATACGAAAACTTATTCTATCACGTATGTGGTAATTCGGCTCCAGTAATCGACATAAATAAGTTTTATAAGAAATAAAAATTTTCACGAGAAAATCTGTTTGTTGTCAATAAATTGTGAAATTAAAATAAGAATTTTGCAGAGTTCGTTTCATAATAGACTCAAGCCCCTATTAAAAAAGACACTTTTCTGAAAATTACTCTGATACGACACATGTTTTGTTGATGACTATATAATACTCTTATTTGCTTCGCACTAGTCTTTAGATGAAAACACTTCACTACTTCAATCAGTAATTGCCTTATATAGGGTACATATTACTTTCAATTATAACCTTTCTTTTTTATTGAAAAAGCTAAGCGAGAGAAAAGAAGATAAGAAGTTGAAAAAGGTAAGAAAGTGAAAAGCAATTGCAAAATAATTTACTTGCAGAAAAATTATGATCACCTAGTAGTTTACTAGTATACTGTGAACATGTGTGTGTGAGTTATGAAAGTAAAAACAAATAAAATGTTAAGAAGAAAATAATTAAGTTTTCTAAATGTTATTAGCGCCTGGTAATTGAACAGATTTTATACAAAAATTATTATTTATTACATAAAAAACAGGATGATAGATAGATAGGTAGGACAATAAAGAAAAGAAGCAATTAACAAGCATAAATAAAAATATTAAAATAGTACAGAATAGGGATGAAAATAAAAATTGTTAAATAGAGAAAAGGTAAAATATGCATAAATTTATACTTGCTAAAAATCCTGAACACTTAGTAGTTTCCTTGCTTTTACAGCAAACTGTTTCCGTGTGCAAGTAAATATTTAAAAATAAATATTATTTAAAATTAACAATTGGTTGTTGGAAATCATGTTGCCCTGGTTATTGTAAAGTTTGAAAAGAAATTTTGTTAATCAACTAAAAGCGGCGATCATTATAAATAATAAAAAATAATAAAAAAAAGGACAGACAACATTTATAAATTAATCAAAGCAAAAAAAGGAATGAAGATCATCAGAATAATGCTAAATGTGAAACATATAAAAAATCATGACCTAGTAGTTTAACATAATTTGTATTTGTTTTATCAGTTTTTTGACTGCATGTTTGTGATCAGAATTTAATAATTAAAATAAGAACAAATAAAAAAAACATTAAGTAAACAAATTCAATAAAGAAAGGACAATATAAATAAATATGCCAAATAGAAAGAAGTAAAAACAAAGTAACTATATTAACTTGCTGAAAATCATGACCACCTAGTAATTAAACAACATTTGTCTATATGTATTGAATTTTTGGTGCATGTTTGTCATCTAAATTTAATAATTTAAATAACTGAATACTAAAAATTATGTTCTCCTGGTTATATTACAGATTTAACAACAAATTTTATTCAAATTAGCAAGCGAATGAATGTATGGAATGATGAAAAAAGATCAACAAATACAAAACAAAAAGGTAAGGGATAAACGAAAAACAAATGAAAAACATTAAACAAATTCAATAAAGTAACGGAAGAAAGAACCATAAAAGTAAATATGCTACATAGAAAAAAGTAAAAAACAAAGTAACATTATTAACTTGCTGAAAATCATGAGCATCTAATAATTAAACAAAATTTTGTATGTTTTTCTTCCAGCTTTTTGGATGCATGTTTGTTTGTAATTAATCTAAATTTAATAATTTAAATAACAGCGTACTAAAACTTATGTTCTTCTGGTTATTTTACAGATTTAACAAGGAATTTAAATTAAAGCAGCAAGCGAATGGATGGAATGAATGAATGGAATGAAAAAAGATCAAGAACACAAAACAAAAAGGTAAAGGATAAACGAACAAAGAAAAAAACATTACACAAATGCAATAAAGTAACGAAAGAAAGGACATAGAAAGAAGTAAAAACAAAGTAACATTATTATTAACTTGCTGAAAATCATGAGCATCTAGTACTTAAACAAATTTTCGTTTATGTTCTGTATGAATGGAGTAAGATCAGAATAAAATTATTAATTTATACTTTGTGAAAATCATGAGCACCTAATAGTTTAACAAAATTTTTAATGTTTTTGAGTTTTTTGGCTGCTTGTTTGTGATAAAAATTTATTAATTAATACAACTGCCTATTAAAAATTATATTCTCCTGGTTATTTTACAGGTTTAACAACAAAGTTTAATCAAAGCAGCAAGCGAGTGTATGGATGGAATGATGAAAAAAGATGAACAACATAAAACAAAAAAAGAAACGAAAAAAGTATAAACGAAGAACAATTAAAAAGCATTAAACAAATTCAGTAAAGTAAGAAAGTACAATAAAAATAAACATGGTAAACAGAAAGAAGTGAAAAATTAATAAATATTATTAACTTTCTTAAAATCATGAGCACCTAGTATTTTATTAAAAATTTGTGATATATTTTAGTTGTTTAAGGTGCATTGTATTTGTGATAAAAATTATAAAAATAAAAACTACCTACTAAAAATTATGTTAACCTAATATTAAAACTTGTTTTAGTTAAATAAAAAAACAACCTAAACAAAAAGGAATTCAAAATAGAAAAATTTTTAATTTATTTACTTTCTAATAAAGCTGATTACTTGTTAAGTTACAGTGATTTTAATACATATTACTGTATTAAAAACGAAATAAAATTCGTCTCTCTGCTGAAAATTATGTTCGCCTGGTAATTTTACTAATTTTTGCAAAATAACAAGTGAATTAAATAAAATTTTTGTTTTTTACTTTTTGTTTTCCTCCTTTTAAATTTTCTGAAAGCCTGTTAGTTAACAAAAACAATATTTTTTAAAATGCCCCAAAGAAATTGAAGAAAAATCTAAATTAAAAAGTAAAACTTGCTAAAGATGCTGTTCACTTGGTAATATTACCATAGGTATGATGTGTGTAAGAAGCTAGAAAAATGAAAAAACACCGCCTATTGCAGATTCTGTTGGCCTGGTATTTTAGGTGATTTTTAAAAATTCAAATAAAGCCAAGAAAAACACAGAGTTGCCAAATTTTGATTTAGCTCCAGAAAACGGGGAAACTACAGGAAAAGTTAAAAACAAATGGTTTTCATAATTTCTTAAATTCTTTCTTTCTGACTTATTTAACATGATTTTTTTTTTATAAAAATTAGATTTGTGAGTATTTTTTAAATAAACTTTTTATTAATATTTATATAAATTAATTGTATAACAAATAACAAATTAAAGAAAATATATAATATAAATTCATGTGTTTAATAATATTATTATAAAAAAAAATTTAGTTTCTTTCTTATAAATTGATAATTGCAAAGAATAAACATTTAATTTAATATTAAAAATAAAAAGATTATGCATAATTTTTTTTTTAATAATTATAAATTAATATATCAATTATAGTTCTTTAACAGCACCCTGTTCGCTTTTATATTCAGCTGACATACAAATCATTAATTAGTATTCAACGCTTTACACAACTAGTAGAGATTTGTTAAATTACAAAATATTTGTAGAATATTTGTTTTCAAAACTTATTTAGTCATGTAATATTGCACCGAAAATCCCATAATAAGAGGGTATCTTTTAAATAAAAAATATTAAAACTACATAAACAAAAAAAAAAAAAATGTAATAATTGCGTTTATCTAAATAAGTTTTTACAATGATTAACTTAAAAAAAAACATAAATAAAATCTTTTAAATTATATTTAAGATAAATTACAAAATTATGTTTCTTTTTTTTTCATTTCTTTTTAAATTAATATAAAGACAAAAAAATTATATGCAAAGAAAGCAATAAAATGCATTTAAGTTGATAAAAATTTATGAAAAATATGAAATCATTTTAATTTCTTTTTCATTCTGTTATAAGCTTAATGAAATTGTATCGTTAAAGACACAAATGGGATTTATATTATTTATTTGCCTTAAATTAAACTCAGTCTGCTATTGGTTTTTCTTAATTGAGCACGCCATGGTATTATATTTTCAGGTTCATCTTCCTCCTGTTGCTGTTGTTGTTGTTGGTGCTGTTGTAATTGCTGTTGCTGCTGCTGGTATTGTTGTTGCTGATATTGTTGCTGCTGTTGTTGTTGTTGCTGCTGGAAATCCATATTAATATGCTGGTAATTGTCACCATTCACCGATTTACTATCATGACCATTATAAGCACCATTTTGAGCATAACCATTGGCATTCTCTTTATTAGTGTGACTGGATATAATTTCAGTTGCAGAGGAAACCATAGAAATGTTATCGATGGACATGGCACGATTCTTTAGGCGCCATGTATCAGCCACACGATTATTCTCCTCCACTTTGGGAGTGTAAATAGTGGCTCTGCAATGAATGAAATTGGAAATTTGTTATGTTTTGGTTTTAATAGAAATTGATTTGTCTCAAAATAATTTGTCTCAATTGTAAATTGAACGAAAAAATATTATAAAGACTACAGAGGCGTCTATAGTCCAAACTATAGCCTAGACTATTACTAGACTACATAATAGAATAGACTAGAATATAGACTAGATTAAACTATAGACTGGATTATAGAATAGATTATAGACTTGACTATATACTGACTGCAGAACAGACTATATACTACACTAAACTATAGACTAGACTAGAAAACAGACTGGACTACAGAATAGACTATAGACTAGACTAAATTATAGATTATAGACTTGACTATATATTAGACAATAGACTACATATATGCTAGACTATAGACTATATACTAGACTATAGAATAGACTGTAGACTCGACTAAATAATAGACTGGATTGTAGAATAGACTGTAGACCAGACTATGGACCAGACTATAGACTAAATTATAGACTGTACTATATACTAAACTATAGATGGAACTACAGAATAGACCAGTCTATAGAGAAGACTATAGACCAGACTATAGACTAAATTATAGCCTAGACTATAGACTTGATTGTAGAATAGACTATACACCAGTCTATAGACCAGACTATGGGCCAGATTATAGACTAGATTATAGATTATATGGACCAGAATATATACCAAAATATAGACCAGAATATAGACTATAGACTAGACTATAACCCAAGTTATAGACTAGACTGTACTCTAGACTACAGACTAGACATTTTAGACTATAGTCCAGATTATAGCCTAAATTTTTAGAAAAGTTTCAAAATTGTTCAAATTTTGATTTCATTAAACTTGTTCTAAAACATAAATTTACAACTCACTTCAATTTATTTTCAGTCTCCTCACGGCGTGCCAGCAAATCACGTTTCCACTGTGGTATCTGTGATAGTCTTCGGCTCTCTGCCTCTTTAGCCATACGCTCTTCGAAATCCTTTTTGGCCTTTTCAGCCGCTTTCTTTGCCATCATTTGTCGCTTCCAATCTGGTATTATATTACCAGCTTGATCTTTTTCCGGTATCTGTAAGTAAATCTTTGCAAATTTATGAAGAGTCCGCAAAAAGATTATAGACACAAAGCGTAGAATACTCACTTGATCAACGTAATTGTTGGCGGTGAATTGTTTGGTGATCTCCGAATAATGTTCGGAATCCATACGATTGGCCATTTGCTTTTCCACTTTCATTTTCTTAATGCCCGGTATATCTTTGGAGATTTTCAATTCGGCAATTAAATCGGTTTTCAAGTAGGTATCTGTGGTGGAGGAGAGACACTGCATGCTGAGACTTCTAGCAGGCATTTGATATGGTTTGGGTACTTTTTGAGTATCGGTGCGGCGCAGCTATAATAGAACATATAATAATAGTACCTAAAACGTTTTTACTTTTTTGAGATCAACTCACCTGTACACTATTTAAATCCTGTATTGAAATGGCTGACAGGGGTTGATGTTGTTTACGTGTGGCTGTATCTTGATGATTATTTTGCGAATGATGATTATTTTGTGATTTGTTTGTGTTATTCCTTTCGTTATTATCGATGGTATTGTGATGTGTCAGTGGTGTCATGGGCAATGGCGGTGGTGGTGGTGGCTTTGGTGGTTCAAAGCTTATGGGATGCTGATTCGATACCTGTATTTGCATATAGTCTTCGGTATCTGTAGACCTAAAAAATTGAAGATTGAGGTAAAATTTATTAGACTAGACTTGACTATATACTAGATTATAGACTAGACTATAGACTAGACTATAGACTAGACTATAGACTAGACTATAGACTAGACTATAGACTTGACTATAGACTAGACTATAGACTTGACTATAGACTAGACTATAGACTTAACTATAGACTAGACTATAGACTTAACTATAGACTAGACTATAGACTTGACTATAGACTTGACTATAGACTAGACTATAGACTTGACTATAGACTAGACTATAGACTTGACTATAGACTAGACTATAGACTAGACTATAGACTTGACTATAGACTAGACTATAGACTTGACTATAGACTAGACTATAGACTTGACTATAGACTAGTCTATAGACTTGACTATAGACTTGACTTAGACAGGACTATAGACAGGACTATAGACTTGACTATAGACTAGACTATAGACTAGACTATAGACTTGACTATAGACTTGACTATAGACTTGACTATAGACTTGACTATAGACTTGACTATAGACTAGACTATAGACTAGACTATAGACTTGACTATAGACTAGACTATAGACTTGACTATTGACTAGTCTATAGACTTGACTATAGACTAGACTATAGACTTGACTATAGACTAGACTATAGACTTGACCTGCCTATAGTCTATAGACAGGACTATAGACTTGACTATAGACTAGACTATAGACTTGACTATAGACTAGACTATAGACTAGACTATAGACTAGACTATAGACTAGACTATAGACTAGACTATAGACTGCACTATAGACTAGACTATAGACTAGACTGTAGGCTAGACTATAGACTAAACTGTAGACTAGACAATAGACTAGGCTATAGACTAGACTAGACTAGACAATAGACTAGACTATAGACTAGACTATATAGACTAGACTATAGACTAGACTATAGACTAGACTATAGACTAGACTATAGACTAGACTATAGACGAGACTATAGACTAGACTATAGACGAGACTATAGACGAGACTATAGACGAGACTATAGACGAGACTATAGACTAGACTATAGACTAGACAATAGACTAGGCTATAGACTAGTCTATAGACTAGACTATAGACTAAACTATAGACTAGACTATAGACTAGTCTATAGACTAGACTATAGACTAGTCTATAGACTAGACTATAGACTAGTCTATAGACTAGACTATAGACTAGTCTATAGACTAGACTATAGACTAAACTATAGACTAGTCTATAGACTAGACTATAGACTAGTCTATAGACTAGTCTATAGACTAGACTATAGACTAGTCTATAGACTAGACTATAGACTAGACTATAGACTAGTCTATAGACTAGACTATAGACTAGTCTATAGACTAGACTATAGACTAGTCTATAGACTAGACTATAGACTAGTCTATAGACTAGACTATAGACAAGACTATAGACTAGACTATAGACTAGACTATAGACTAGACTATAGACTAGACTATAGACTAGACTATAGACTAGACTATAGACTAGACTATAGACTAGACTATAGACTAGACTATAGACTAGACTATAGACTAGACTATAGACTAGACTATAGACTAGACTATAGACTAGACTATAGACTAGACTTTAGACTAGACTATAGACTAGACTATAGACTAGACTATAGACTAGACTATAGACTAGACTATAGACTAGACTATAGACTAGACTATAGACTAGACTATAGACTAGACTATAGACTAGACTATAGACTAGACTATAGACTAGACTATAGACTAGACTATAGACTAGACTATAGACTAGACTATAGACTAGACTATAGACTAGACTATAGACTAGACTATAGACTAGACTATAGACTAGACTATAGACTAGACTATAGACTAGACTATAGACTAGACTATAGACTAGACTATAGACTAGGCTATAGACTAGGCTATAGACTGGACTATGGACTAGACTATAGACCAGACTATAGACTGGACTATGGACTAGACTATAGACTAGACTATAGACTAGACTATAGATTAGACTATAGACTAGACTATAGACTAGACTATAGACTAGACAATAGACTAGACAATAGACTAGACTAGATTATAGACTAGACTATAGACTAGATTATAGACTAGACTATAGACTAGTCTATAGACTAGACTATAGACTAGACTATAGATTAGACTATAGACTACACTATAGACTAGACTATAGATTAGACTATAGACTACACTATAGACTAGACTATAGATTAGATTATAGACTGGACATATACTGTAGAACTAATATGAAGTTTATTACAAGTTTGTAAGTTAGAAAAGGAACCGAAAATGTCGTGGGTTCTTCGATATTGAAAAGTACTTCATTTTCCATGCCTGGTCCAATGTATTTTTGTCATTCAAGCCTTAACCACTGAACCGAATATTAAAATGTGTTTAGATCTTTATTGACGTGGATAGATGGGAAGAATTTAGGGCCACAACTAATTATAACTTACAGTTTCATTTTGTATTACTTGGAATAATATTAAGAATTCTAAAAATCTTTCAAAATTAAAAGACCAATCGATTTAGAATTTTAAATCTGAAACTCCAATTAACAATTGAAAATCGTAGTTTCATTATAAACAAGTTTGCTCTTGTCGTTATTCTCAAACCTGTGTGTATTGAATTCAATAAATATCAGTCGTTATTAAGTTGAAAAGTTTTTATAAAGTTGGACTTGTTAGGAAACTATATTTATTAGTTTGAAAACTAGAATTTCTATTTATTTCTAAGATTAAAACTTCCTAATTTAGAGAGTACTCAAGTTTTTGTTTTAAATCTCAATTGATACATTTGTTTCAGAACTTGATTAATTGTTAATTTTTTAGTTTTTCTGGTTCGTTCCAATTATTGGCTTTATCCCATTCCCAAAATAGGCAATTAGAAGAAATTTGATGAAAATTGAAATAAGTTTTTATATTTTTAGAAAAACACTTGTTATTAAAATTAGTTTGCGCGGAATTAATAATATTGTAATTTTAATTCACTTAATGACAAAGATAAAAATAACTTTAAATTTAAACTTAAATAAACTTCCTTGCAACGTGCCACAAACAATGCAAAACAAAACAATACACCTACCTATGCCAGGTGCGACGTGATTGTAGTAGCATCGCGACGAATGATGAACTAAAACTAAACTTGTGATCTTGCAACAAGATATTAAACAGCATTAACAACAATTTTCGTGAATTCCTACACAGACACGACTTTTTTTTTTAATGTTATTAATTAATAACATTTTTTGTAAATTTAATTTTTTTATTTTTTTGGCAATAAAACTAAAAAGCACGCAAGTCTAATTGCGAGATTAACAGTAATTAGAGATGTTTTTAATAGATTTTTGCTGTTGTTGATTGTATTTTGCGCCCCCGAAAAATCACGCATTTGTTAAAATATTTTTTTTGGAAAGATTGATTTGGATTAACACCAATGAGTAATCCATCATTAAACAACAAAAACGAACCGATAATAAAAACTAAAATAATAAAGAATTTCACTTACCTGGCCGAGGATGGACATGAACGTTTATCACTAATGGATTTCAAATATTCGGATGGTTTGATGAGATGTGTAACACCATCTTGTGAATTATTTGGGAAACTGGGTGGCACAAATGGCAGTACTAGCTGTTTGTTAACTAAATTTGGACCACCGGGACGTGAGGAAGCATTCCCTGCAACGTTGTTGTGACCGTACTGAGCCTGTGTCAATTCGTAATGATCTTCGGCTGAAGAACCATAGATATGAGGGTGTTGCTGCTGCTGGAGTTGTTGGTAGTGATGATGTTGAGATGTAGAAGATGAGTAATTTGAATGACCGTTGCCGCTATTACTGTTGCCACTAACAATGGCTCCGCCGTTGTGTTGTAAATGCTGATAATGAGCTGGATTTTTGCCATAGTTGCTGTTGCTATTATTGTTGTTGTTAAAGCCGTTGCAAATGCTGCCATTGTTACCGTTCTGTAAATGTTGATAGTTGCTGTTGTTGATATTAATTTCACCATTTGTTGTTGTTTGTGTGTTAGTCGCTTGTTGCACGCTTGAGCCTCCATTGAGTAGTTTAGCTTTCTTGTTCGCTGAAATTGAACAAATTTATTTATTAGATGCATTTACCAAGATCATTTTTTTCTTTAAACAAAACATTCATACAAACACTTGTATTTCAGCATTTAATATGAGTAAATATTTTAAAGTTAGTATTTATGTATGTATTAAATATTGTTTTAGTTTGTTTTTATTTTTACTCTGGTTATGGGTTTTTAAACATTAGACAACACCATGCAGCGGAGTCTATATATTTTTTTATAATAATTATAAATATTCAAAAACTGTTTCTATTTACTATTTAATCTTAACTAAACATGTATCCCATTTATCTATGTAGCTAATGCATTTTAAAGTTTATTACCGAAGTATGAGTAAATGTATTCTATTAAGTTACTTGCAACTATGTTTGTATCTTCAAGTTACAGATAATCAAAGTCGTGGCATGCATTTGAAATGTGCAACAGACCGTTTTTTTTTCTTTTTTTTTTAGTTGTTTGTAGTGTTTATGTTAAATTTGTTGTTCCGAAAAGAGAATTATTTATGGCATCTAATCATGTCTTTGGTGTGAAAAAAATAAGACGAAATATGAAGATGGATAACATTTTAATTAATTAAAATGAACTTTTGTGGATTAGGTCAGTGCGTAGCTTTGTACAAAAATTTAAAGAGATAATTGAGACAATATTTTTTTCTAATTTGTTTATAACCTACATAGAGATTGCAAATATTGGTTGAATTTTATTCTATTTAAAGGTTTTAGTTCAGTTCAGTTCTAGCTCATGTTCAGTTCTAGTTCAGTTCTATTTCAATTCCAGTTCAGTTCTAGTTTTAGTTCAGTTCTAGTTCAGTTCTAATTCAGTTCTAATTCAGTCCTAGTTCAGTTCTAGTTCAGTTCTAGTTCAGTTCTAGTTCAGTTCTAGTTCAGTTCTAGTTCAGTTCTAGTTCAGTTCTAGTTCAGTTCTAGTTCAGTTCTAGTTCAGTTCTAGTTCAGTTCTAGTTCAGTTCTAATTCAGTTCTAATTCAGTTCTAGTTCAGTTCTAATTCATTCTAGTTCAGTTCTAGTTCGGTTCTAGTTCAGTTCTAGCTCAGTTCTAGTTAAGTTCTAGTTCAGTTCTAGTTCAGTTCTAGTTCAGTTCTAGTTCAGTTCTAGTTCAGTTCTAGTTCAGTTCTAGTTCAGTTCTAGTTCAGTTCTAGTTCAGTTCTAGTTCAGTTCTAGTTCAGTTCTAATTCAGTTCTAGTTTAATTCTAGGTTAGTTCTAGTTCAGTTCTAGTTCAAGTTCTAGTTCAGTTCTAGTTCAGTTCTAGTTCAGTTCTAGTTCAGTTCTAGTTCAGTTCTAGTTCAGTTCTAGTTCAGTTCTAGTTCAGTTCTAGTTCAGTTCTAGTTCAGTTCTAGTTCAGTTCTAGTTCAGTTCTAGTTCAGTTCTAGTTCAGTTTTAGTTCAGTTTAGTTCAGTTCTAGTTCAGTTCTAGTTCAGTTCTAGTTCAGTTCCAGTTCAGTTCTAGTTCAGTTCTAGTTCAGTTCTAGTTCAGTTCTAGTTCAGTTCTAGTTCAGTTCTAGTTCAGTTCTAGTTCAGTTCTAGTTCAGTTCTAGTTCAGTTCTAGTTCAGTTCTAGTTCAGTTCTAGTTCAGTTCTAGTTCAGTTCTAGTTCAATTCTCGTTCAGTTCTAGTTCAGTTCTAGTTCAGTTCTAGTTCAATTCTCGTTCAGTTCTCGTTCAGTTCTGGTTTAGTTCTAGTTAAGTTCTAATTGAGTTGTAGTCCAGTTCATTTCTAGCTTAGTTCCAGATCAGTTTTAGTTCAGTTTCTGTTCCAGGTCGGTTGCAGTTCAGTTGTATTTCAGTTTAAGTTCAGTTCATGTTAAGTTATATGTAGTTCAGTTCGAGTTCATTCCGATCTTTAGTTTAAGTTTCTGTTTTGCTCTGTTTAATTTTAAGATATACCATATGGATATGTTTAATAGCATTTATATAAATTCGCTATTATATAGTTTAAAATAGTTATTAGCTAATTAATAATAATATGTACCTATACATACAAACTTATTTTTGAAATTTTTAATTAATAATAAACTAAAAATGAAAACAAAGTTTAGAAAAATCCTTCCGAAAACAATCTCATTTCACCACCCACAATCTTGTTCAGATTCATGCACAACTTTAAAAGCCTTGAACTCTACTCAAGTACATTAACAAGTTTACAAATTAAAATGCCATTTGGTGTAAAAATACCAAATATCAACATTTTTATTTTTTTAAGTGAACATAAACATAGTTTAAACTTGCACTTAAGTATGTATGTTTGTAATAGATAGACTATTACAACTATGAACAAATATAAAATTCACATAAAACGCACATATGCTTATATGCACATATGTATGTGTACGTTCATTAAATTAAGAAAAACCAAGAAAAAAAAATTAGATATGGACACTTAAAAAATATCCAGAGGTTGCATTTAACAACTAAATACCAGCTCGCTTGCACTCGTATGCTTGTTATTTTTGTTTAATGCATATTTTTTGTTGCAATAAACTGAACTGTTTTGTGAAAGTTATGGTAGCAACAACGCAACATATACAGCTTGCAACATTTACAACTCTAAACTCCACAAAAAATAGTTTAACAAGTTTAGCGCTATTTTCTAAACAATTTCCAAACAACTTTTCACACAAGTGTTTGTATTTTGGTATAATGTTACTTTTTTGAAATAGTTTTTTTTTATGATTTAAACGAAATGTTTTATTTTAGTGTTTTGAGTGAAATTAAGTAAGAGAGGGAATACATATTTTTTTTGGGATCATGTTAAAAGTTTAAGTTTAGTTTTCCTGGTAATATGTTTTTTTTTGTACAGGAAAAACTTTTAATGTCTTGTTTTAAAGTACTTTTTAAGTATTAACTGGTCAACTGTTTTCTATAAATCTACCTTAAGCTACGTTCACATCTATCAAATATTTGACGAAAATGATGTGACCTCTATAAATCGATATTTTGACTTCTTTTAAATGTATATTTATTTACACAGACTTAATATATCTCCGATGTTATTGCTATTAACAAATACAAAATAATTGAGGTTACGAATTTTTTGTCAAAAATTGGATAGGTGCGAACGTATCTTTAGCCTTACAGGAATCTGGATTCTTAACCAATTTTTAAATCCACACACCCATAGAACTTTTTAATAGAGATTTAATTTAAAAAATACATAAATGAGCCTTAAGAAATTTTAACTCGAAAAAATTGGAATTTGAGAGAAAATTTTAGATATGTGATGATTATGAGATCTCAGATCAATAATTATTTCTGCACTAATCATGTTAAACTGTCGTTATTTGCTCCAAAATCAAGTTTGAAACAATCGAAAATTTTATTTCGCCAAAATTTTTCTTAACATGAGAACATGTAATACAAATTCTAAATCCTTATAGATAGTGAAGTTGATTCTGAGATGTCCATTTGCTGTCCGTATGTTTGTTGAAAACAACTTTCTCAAGGCCCAAGTTATCATCGGATCCAGATCTTGTGTAGTTCTATAGGACATGTTTACAAGAAGTTCCTTATTTAAAATAACATAATAGAGTTGATTCTGAGATGTCCATCTGCTGTCCGTATGTTTGTTGAAAACAACTTTCTCAAGGCCCAAGTTATCATCGGATCCAGATCTTGTGTAGTTCTATAGGACATGTTTACAAGAAGTTTCTTATTTAAAATAACATAATAGAGTTGATTCTGAGATGTCCATTTGCTGTCCGTATGTTTGTTGAAAACAACTTTCTCAAGGCCCAAGTTATCATCGGATCCAGATCTTGTGTAGTTCTATAGGACATGTTTACAAGAAGTTTCTTATTTAAAATAACATAATAGAGTTGATTCTGAGATGTCCATCTGCTGTCCGTATGTTTGTTGAAAACAACTTTCTCAAGGCCCCAGTCCAGATCTTGTGTAGTTCTATCGGACATGCTTACAAGAAGTTTCTTATTTAAAATAACATAATAGAGATATGAGTACAATTCCAACAGTTTCATACTTTAGAGTACAATTCAGATTCTATATATGTTCGATTGTATAAGTATACAATAGGCAATATGTATATCACAGGAAAGACATTCAAAAGACCTTTCAGGTAAGACCTGTCTATTTAAAGAATTAAACGCTCGTGATATATCGGAAAATATGCTGAGTTTAGCACTTGTTTTAGTTTATCGCTGAAACAAATTATTTAAGTTTGAAAGAAACTTCATGGAAAAGTTTTGGAACTAGTTTTACAAAAATTATGTTTGTTTAAAACGGTCACCATTGTAAGTAGTTTTATAGAATCATTTAAGAAACAGTACTAGAACTAATTCTTGTTAAACATTTTTAAGACTACAACTGGATTGTTGAAAAAATATGTTTTTTGACCCCAGAATATCTTAATTTTATAAGAATCGTTAATTTTTTCAGGGATGCGTTAGGTTTCTTTACACTCAAAAATAATATCAAGAAATGCGCTTTGAAATCTATCCAGACCGGTTTCAATAGTATGGCAAGTTCGGTTTGATTTTGAATCAAAACATCCGTCTGTGTGTGTCAATGTAAACCTTGTGCGCATTCTACAGATCGCAATTTTCAAGATAATCTGATTAAATTTGACACATACTCTTCTTATGACCCGAGGAGGAAGCCTGTTGAAAATGGTTTAAATCGGTCCATTATTTCGTATAGCCCCGAATAGGGCTTTTAAGCTCATAAATGTGTTAAATGTTCTTGTAAAAAATTTAGTTTTATATAAGAATTAATGATACTGCTGATTTTCGCAATGATCGGGCCTCATTTGATCCTATCCCCCATACAAAGTCCCCGCTTCAGAAATGGGGGGACTGATGGTCAATATTCACTTATAAACACTAATGTCGCGATGATATTCTGCATAAATTACTGATGTAGATGTAAATCCCTCTACCAAAATTTATAAGGATAGGACCATAGTTTTTCAAATTTAGGTTAGGATATATCGAAGAACTGAGATGATATAAAAGATGTTAAATCCTTATTTTAAAGTCGACAGATTGTACTTTCAGGTCATGTCACTTTTATGAATAAAGATGTCTTTGCGCTGTTATGACGCCGCAAATATTGTCAAAAGCTGTTTTTATTTCAAACTTTAGTACAATACATTACAATTATATTATGAAGAAATTCTGGGTTTCGACTTTTGTTGGGCGGTGTAATTAATCCTTTGATAATATGTATCAACTTTCTTAATTGCAAGACAAATTTATTCAAAAATCTGATATGATTTTAGAATTTTCCTGAAGCTCTCTTAAATATTTGAAAGATATTAATCTTAATTTATTCTCAAAATTGTTGAATGATTTGATTTTTAATAAATATCTACTAAACCTTGGTAATGACTTGTACTTATTCAACAACTTATTTTTCAATTACTATTTTATACCATCTACATTACTTTAAAGTATTTTTCTAGGAATAACTATAGTTATATATAAGATTATTTGTCAGTAATTACTTGAACTGTTTGTTTTTTTTATAGGAAATAGTAATTGTATAAGAAATCCATTAATAGCTGCAGAACTGACTAACTAGGCAATGTTGTTGTGAGTACAACAGCGGTTTAACAAACACGAGATCGCAGGTTCGTATGATCGTCAACTCATGCTTAATGTCTCAATTTGTAAGCGGACTTGATATGAACATTTCAATTAAGATATTTACTTAAATTTTGTTGGTAATTCGAAATCTGGAAATATTCCGAAATTTTTTCGACCTGAAACTGATCTCAAATTTTCTTCATCACATTTGGTTTTCAAGATATTTTACCATAAAATTAAGGACCGTATTTTGATAAAATTTTATAAAATTTTGCAAAATTTCGTTACTGAATTTATAATTTCAATTTCAGTTAAATTCACACGATAACATTTCATTGGTAGTATTTTAAATACAATTATTTAGTTTTCTCACCATTAAAAAATTATTTTATTTGAAATAAAGTGTTTTTATAATTTTATTTTTTTTATTTTTTTTTTTATTATATAAATTAATGTTTGTTTATGCCACTAAAAGCTTCACTTAAAGCTCATTAAAAACAAATTTACATAAAATGCAAAATAAATTTAAGAAAAATAGTAATAAAACACACTTACAACGCAAATGAAAAAATTGAAATTGCGCCAAACGCAAAGTAAAATAGTTTTTGCGCGAACACTTTTTTTGACCCAACATGAGGTCAGTTTTTATTCTACACACACAAGTACACTAAAATATTTTGTATAAATCCAAGAATTTTCTTTGGTGTATAAAGTCTATTGAAGGAAATTGATTTGTTTCAAATAGGCATTACCGGATATACGGTTGTTTTGCGGAACAACTGCGAAAAATAATTACGAAATTATTTAAATAATTTATTTTTTTCAAATTTACAGCGTTTACTCTTTTAGCGTAAGAGAGTTGACGTTACAGCGTTAATATTAAGACTGACATCGTGTTTGGGTGCATAATGCCACTGACACCACTGCTGTCGCTGCTGCTGACAAACACAAAAGTTGCCCCAAACTGAAAGCCATAAATTGTACGAAAAAAAAAAACAACAAACAAACAAATAAAATAATAGAAAAAAAACACTTACAAAATACCACAGCAACAACTCTATGACAAACTACAAACATGGAATAATACATTAAGTAAATAACCATCCACA
>NW_023994373.1:322500-327500 GCF_015586225.1 Lucilia sericata | reverse complement strand
AAAATGATATTTTAATTTAATGAATCATGTAGCATCATACTTCTGTGGAAATCTATAAACATTTCCTACCACAGCAAAATACATACTTGTTTTTAAACATTAGATTTTTATCTATTAAAATTCATAGTCAGTAACTATTTATACAAGATGGAAAAATATTTGTTTGTTTTATTCAACAGGTTTGTTGTTTACTTATATTATAACTTATTTATTTAACCTTTTTTTATTGTGAAATTAAAATAAGTCTTATTTCAAAATATTAGCTGCCATTTTTAATGTTTGCTTCTTAAGTCTTTTGTTTTGCAGGTGTATTTATTATTTGTTGTACTTTGTTACATATTGTTTTATGTCTTTTGAAAATATGTTAATTTAATCTTTTGTTTTCAATTATATCCGTCAAAATAAAATTATTAAAATTCAAAATATTCAAATATTTGCTCTGTTGATATTTTGTTTTACTGTAAACCATCACTATTGCCATCTCTTATTTGCAAAAGTTTTATTTAATTTTAAATAATACTGTTGTTTTTTTATAAAAACAGTTTATGATGAATTTGCTAATATTTTTCGCGATAAAACTGCAAATCATAAATACAAATAAAATCTTGTACAAACAATACATCATACAATGACCTTTTTACTAATATTCAACTTAAATTGGGTCACATACGAATTTATTGAGATTCAAAATACAACCGAAATATTCGAAATCGACTTTTTCATTGAAAATGATCCATCATATCATCAAAATACATGTCCTTGGTTCAAAAATTTCATCAAATTATCTTGAAAATTGCATGCGTATATTTTTTGCATGGACACACAGACGAACGGAGAGACGGATATAGCTAAATCGACTTCGAAAGTGATTCTAAGTCGATTGGTATACTTTTGGGTATTACAAACATCAGCACAAACGCATAATACCCTCTCCCTATAGTAGTAAAGAAGAAGAGTTATTGCTTCGATTCTGTAAAATATTTCGATTCAATTTCGTAGTGAAAAACAATTACGATTTCTAATAGACTGATAAATGTATGTATGTAATTGCCAATGAATTTTGATATGGATATAAGCCAAAGTACTTTACGTGAACTCCTAGCATAACGGCCTTATTTTACGGTGGTACTTTTACAACCACTGTATGAGCTGTTAGACAACTCAGCACCGCCTCTTTGTGTGCCTTACCCACACTCAAGTACTCGAGCTATCTAATATCTGACCATTGCTGCTCCTTTGCGTAACATCCGAGATGCAATAACATCACTTACGTTTACAATCAAGCAGATGGGATGGTTTTTGTTGATTCGGCAACAGCTCCTTCGGTAAACCGAAATACAAATCAATTAAAAAAGACAAAGGAATGTTCTTACCGAACAGAGTAGGGACTGAGTAGGGACTGAGCTGGACAAAGAAGGGAATTCTATGGTGTCATGTGAATAAGATATCATACATCAACCGCTATTCAACCCAGCATACTTCTCATTTATCCGACACATTCATATGTGAGTATAAGTGAGGGCTCGATCCCTACCCCTGATTCATTCTGTATCTTATACATTTAACACCAACCTATTTAACTTTAGCCCCACGGTCATCTCTTGTCTTTTTCGGCAACAGCACTGAACTTATCTTGAAATATAGATTTCACCGTGTATCAGTCTTTTCATTAACATTATCTTCTTGATCCGGATTGCAATAACACCGATATGGGGGAAGTTCATTAAGGTAACATGCCCCCGGGGTTTTAAAATGAACAGTGGAACAGAATCTGAAGGGCTACCGCGATCGGGATAACATTTTTATGTTTTTTTTTTTTGTTTTCAAAATTTTCTTTGAGAACGCATAGCAAATTTATATTTGGGTCATTTTAAGATTTTTCGAACATTCTTACTTCTTGTCAAAAACAGTAAGAAGTAAGTAAGAATATCATAAATTAATAAAAAAATTGATAAATTGCAACACATAATTATTAATGAGAGATGAAGATTAATAAAATCGGACAAGAATTTTAGAAAATATACGATATTGAACTTCATATCGTTTCGACTTCGTTCCATTTATATCAAAATTTCGACTATATGTTCAAATAATTTTTGTCCAATTTATATAACCATAAACTGGTTTTCTGAAAGAGCGTAAATTTTGGACTGATTTTTATACTATATGGAAGAGAGATTTCGATTCGTATAAAACTTATTTCTGTCGAATTTCATCGTTGTATTTTTAGTTCAGTCATGAGCGTTGGAGTTATTTCCTGAAACCTTTTATGGGGGTTAGAATCAATTAGGAACCGATACTCTTAAAATTTGGAAGAAAGGCTTTTGTTCGTATAAAACTTGTTTATATTGAATTCTATCGATTTACCTTATATTGGTGGTAGGATCAATTATGGACTGATCCTCATAAAATTTGTTAAGAGAGATTACGGTTTATACATAACATGTATTGGGGTTATAACCAAAATTATGCCCTATCACAATAGTCAGTAGTGTTCTAATAACGAAAACCAGTTACTCGGGTCATTTTTGTGCAAAAACCTTCCGCGGCAAATCGATTTTCTAAAACCATTCACAAACAAATTTACATGAATTTTTAATAGTATAAACTACATGTTTGAGTATTAAAATTTTGAAGGGTGATAAACTACAGCCCATATCCTTACCTTTGCACCGTATAAATGTCGTGGGTGTAACAATGACACTTGTTTATATTACAAAACTTAAATTTTATAGTATAGTAAATATTTAAAATTTTGGAGCATTTGCCGCGGACACTTTTTTAATGCTCGAGAAAAAGCGATATGCTTTATCGCCGTACTTTTTAATACTCTATGTGGAATGGGTAGGGACGATTTGAAATGTTCAAAACTTGTATTAAAGTTATTGCCCTAATGTATATGGGCATTTCCACCGAAAAGTCTACTTTTGTCACATCACGTCACGCACCATTAACTGCCTATATCTAGGGAAATATTTATATATATTTAAATTATTTATATCTTTATGTAGAGCTCTAATAGCTTTATACATAGGATAAAGTAAGGGCCAATCAAAAGGAATGGTCTTAAGATATTGTCAATTAATGTGCGTGACGTGATGTGACAAAAGTGGACTTTTCGGTGGAAATGCCCATATACATTAGGGCAATAACTTTTATACAAGTTTTGAACATTTCAAATCGTCCCTACCCATACCCATACGCTGTACTCGTATTTTTAAACCTGTAACGAGCATTAAGCCATTTCCTGAAATGGACCTTATATGGTGGAAGGATCAATTAAGAACCGATCCTCATAAAATTTTGAAGAGAGATTTTGGTTCATATGAAACTTGTTTATGTCGAATTTTATTGTTATACTTGATTGACAGGGTGGCCACTTGTATGGAGGCGAAAACGTGGATCAATGTTGCCCATTTTCAACACCAAACTAACCTTACTTAGGATATATTTATGGTAAATTTCAAGAGTACATGATATATAGGGGACTTTAAACTCTTATTCTTACTTACGGAAAAGATATGTGCTAATCTTCATTTATGTAGCTCCCTAAAATTCAGCAGCAAAGTGTATTTCGAAAAATACTAAAAGAATTCCAAACATATTTCACAAAAACTTCTATACATATACATTCCGAAAATACTTTACAATTCTATTCTGCATTTCAAATCGAATCGAAATATTCTACATTTGGCAGCTGTGCTATTCTGCATTTCGATTCGAGTCTACGTCACTAAAACAATGATTAAAAAACATAGAAGCAATTACAACGCAACGAAATGGCATTGCTTCTTCTTTTTCTTACGATTCCGTTTTTTTGAAATACTCTTTTTCCAGAATAGGTAGATTTTTGTAATTAAAATAATAATGTACTACTTACCTGATATGGTTGACATGGTGCGATTATGATTACCACGCACCAACTCAGATGGCCTAAGAGATGGTTCTTCAACAACTTCTAAACCGGAATCTGAATCCAAACCATTATCGGTATTTAAATTAGTATTCGAAACGCGATGACAAGAATTCAATGAATTCGAATGTTCTGAATTCATATTGTTCTTTTGATTGTTGTTGTTGTTGGTATTGTAAATAAGGGATTGGTGTTGCTGTTGTTGCTGTTGGTGATGCTGCTGTTGTGATTGCTGTTGTTGATGCTGCTGTTGAAATTGATTAAAAGGTATTCGTAACGGAGGAGGTAAAGGAGGTGGTGGTGGACCATTAACTGGAAAAAATCAAGAATATAAGTTATTTTTTAGAAATAGAATTTAGAACAAAGAAAGTGTTCTACTTTTTGTTTACATATAAACAATAGAAGAATTAAAGAAAATGGAGCAATATTGCTTTAACTGCAGCTGTTAGTTAGACTTACCAATTTGAGTATTTTGCATTGGAGGTGCTGAGGAAACACGTTTCAAGTGTCTATTGTTATTATTGTTGCTGTTGTTGTTATTATTATTACTGTTGTTGTTGTTGATGGTATTACTGCTGTTGTTGTTATTATTCATATTACTGGATGTGTTACTATTAACACTATTGCTGCTATTGTAAATATTTTGATTGCTATTATTTACATTCGCTGTCATATTGTTTGCATTTGGTCCAGCCAATTTTGTGTTACTGCCATAGTGAGAGCTACCACTACCATTAGCATTGTTCTCTAGGTTATTGCGTATTACCGAATTCTTATTAGCCTGTTTGGTACGTTCAACTACATCTTCGGGTGGACATACACTTTCATAGGTGTCACTTTTAATGCCACTATTTAGTTGATTCTTTAGATTTACATTTTTGGCACTGTAGTTGTCCTTGGAACGTTGTGCTATAGCGGCATCATATTTGCCATGCAGACCAATAATGGACTGAGATTTGTTGCGATTGAGTACAGTGCTATCACGTTTATTGTTAAGATTCTTAAAGAGAAAATGGAAATATATCAAAACATGTTTATTCTGAAATTTGTAAAATACTTACATGATTACTATATTGTAGAACCACAT
>NW_023994373.1:305000-317500 GCF_015586225.1 Lucilia sericata | reverse complement strand
GTCCGTCCGTCCGTCCGTCGTCCGTCCGTCCGTCCGTCCGTCCGTCCGTCCGTCCGTCCGTCCGTCCGTCCGTCCTCCGTCCGTCCGTCCGTCCCGTCCGTCCGTCCGTCCGTCCGTCCGTCCGTCCGTCCGTCCTCCGTCCGTCCGTCCGTCCGTCCGTCCGTCCGTCCGTCCGTCCGTCCGTCCGTCCGTCCGTCCGTCCGTCCGTCCGTCCGTCCGTCCGTGTCCGTCCGTCCGTCCGTCCGTCGTCCTTCGTCCGTCCGTCCGTCCGTCCGTCCGTCCGTCCGTCCGTCCGTCCGTCCGTCTCCGTCCGTCCGTCCGTCCGTCCGTCCGTCCGTCCGTCCGTCCGTCCGTCCGTCCGTCCGTCCGTCCGTCCGTCCGTCCGTCCGTCCGTCCGTCCGTCCGTCCGTCCGTCCGTCCGTCCGTCCGTCCGTCCGTCTCCGTCCGTCCGTCGTCGTCCGTCCGTCCGTCTCGTCCGTCCGTCGTCCGTCCTTCCGTCCGTCCGTCGTCCGTCCGTCCGTCCGTCCGTCCGTCAGGTCCGTCCGTCCGTCCGTCCGTCCGTCCGTCCGTCCGTCCGTCCCGTCCGTCCTCCGTCCGTCCGTCCGTCAGTCCGTCCGTCGTCCGTCCGTCCTCGTCCGTCCGTCCGTCCGTCCGTCCGTCCGTCCGTCCGTCCGTCCTGTTCGACTTTTTGCGTTCCCCCCTTTTCTTTTTGGTCTTTTGTCTTCCCTTTTCCTTCTTCCTGTTCCTCTTTTTTTCCGTCCCCTTCCGGCCCCTTCTGCCGCTCGCCCTTTACGTCCGCCCGTCTCTTCCCCGTCCCCTGCCCTTCCCTCCGTCTGCCCCCCCCGCGCCTCCCCGTCGTTTGCTATTCTCTTTTTCGTGGTTACACCGATACACCGCAACAATAATAAAGTTAGATGGAAACAGCTGTTTCACTTTTTTGTATGTGTTTACATAAAAATACATCCCTGATCTAATGCGACTTGCTTGTTTTTTAATCATTTCAAAAAATGAAGAGAGCCATACGACTGTTAAATTTTCTATCCGTATTTTCTCTCGATGCGTGACATATTGCATTACATATTGCGTTTAGACGATCCCATCCGTTCTCTTCTACACAAAATTTTGACAGATCATATTACTTGTGTGCTTGTGTGAAGTGGGCTTTAGTTGTATTCTATAATACAATTTCGCATCCAAATAACTTCCTAAAAAAGAACATAAAAATTTCTTCCTAAGAACGACTTCAGAAGTAGTGAATTTGGAATAAAAAAAAGGACATCCCTCCTATGACAAGCCAGTGTTAAAATCATCAGTTCTGCAGGTCTTTTTTAGTACATCCATGGAGCAAATTCAACTTCTTTTTCGCTTCTTTGGATGTTCTTTTTTTCTGGGATTAATCCCCGATCTTTCAAACCATTCATATCGTTTTACCTGTTCATTTGATTTTGTTACATAAATTTGTTGTTAAATGCACAGTCGCAAATACTTATTACAACTTCCATTTTATAGTGTCTATGTATTCTAAAATAAAATTTTAAATATCTCAATCTTAACATTACTAAACCGCTTTATTTACCACTAAATACACAATCAACCGTAACCAATGTATCAGTTACCAGCAACTTTATTTAATTTCATAGAATCTATTGTTCAATAAAGTTTAGCTAAGAAAAAACTAACAAGTTACTTGTACAAACACTAATTGACAGTTTAGTTAGTTGTCAATTTTCATTGTTTCTTTCATGTACAGGATGTGCGTACAACTGTAAACTTTTTTCAGGGGTTTTCCTCTATTACATATGTAAATATTCTATGGACAGTTTTTGTCTGCCCCAAACTACATGTGTAAACCGTTAAATTAACTTAATTGTTTTTCTAAACTAAGAATTACCATATTGGGAAAATTCTAAATGTTTTTCTTTTTGTTATTTACATTTTTAGCACGAGTTTGTTTTCTAACCATTTACCGGTTACTGCAAGTTGCTTTTTTTTTAATCTGGTTTTTGTGGAAAATTTAGATTGTGTTTTTTTGTTGGTATACAACCTTGACATGTTGGTACAATAACGTTATGTGTGCAATCTAGATTTTTGTTGTTCTCAATTTACGGAAACAATTTAAAAGATGTTGGAGTTCGAGATATCTGAACTGGTATGTAAACTGACAACATTAGCATTTAGTTTTTAATTTTAACATGTGTCCTGTTTTTTCTAAGTGGAGTTAGTGATTGAATTTGATTGTTTAAATTTTTTTTGATAAAAATGCTCTTGTTTTTTCTATAAATATTTAATGGAAGATAAATTTTGATACCCTAAACTACTATACATAATGAGGAGGGGTATGACTGTAGTTTGTAACTTTCAAATCACATTCTGAGTAGATTGAACGATGTCTGTCCATCCTTGTATTCAAAGTACATACATATAATCCAGGAACGATCTGGTTCTTGAACTAATCTTATTATACAGTATCACAGGATATTCACAGAGTAAATCGGCGACCATAAGCGGTCAAACTAACTAAGTTACTAACTGACTAACTACCCGACTTACTAACTAACTAACTAACTAACTAACTAACTAACTAACTAACTAACTAACTAACTAACTAACTAACTAACTAACTAACTAACTGACTAACTAACTAACTAAGTAACTAACTAACTAACTAACTAACTAACTAACTAACTAACTAACTAACTAACTAACTAACTAACTAACTAACTAACTAACTAACTAACTAACTAACTAACTAACTAACTAACTGACTAACTAACTAACTAACTAACTAACTAACTAACTAACTAACTAACTAACTAACTAACTAACTAAGTAACTAACTAACTAACTAACTAACTAACTAACTAACTACCTAACTAACTAACTTACTAACTAACTAACTAACTAACTAACTAACTAACTAACTAACTAACTAACTAACTAACTAACTAACTAACTAACTAACTAACTAACTAACTAACTGACTAACTAACTAACTAACTAACTAACTAACTAACTAACTAACTAACTAACTAACTTACTAACTAACTAACTAACTAACTAACTAACTAACTAACTAACTAACTAACTAACTAACTAACTAACTAACTTACTAACTAACTAACTAACTAACTAACTAACTAACTAACTAACTAACTAACTAAATAACTAACTAACTAACTAACTAACTAACTAACTAACTAACTAACTAACTAACTAACTAACTAACTAACTGACTAACTAACTAACTAACTAACTAACTAACTAACTAACTAACTTATTAACTTTTGGGGCAAGGGAAGAGCAATCTTTTTCGGACAGACGGGCACAGCTTAATAGACTTAGAAAGCGATTCTGAAAGGATTCGTATAATTTAAGGTGGGTGGCTGTTGTTAATGGAAATTTAAAATTTGCAACTTTATATACCATTCACAATTATAGTAACGCTTCAAAATATGGTCCTTCGTCCTTTTGCATCGTTTGACTTTGTTTTGCTTTGTTTTCGTATTTCTGAATAAAGCCATAAATATTTGAGCTACCAATATGAAAATATTTCTAGTGAATTTAAGTGTAAAATTTAGCACAACCGTTTTCAATAAAAATTTCAATAATTTTTCTCCAAAAATGACATATTGGATAAATACTAGTTTCGGCAAGATAGTAAAAGTAATATGAGAACCCGACTTATAAAAAATGAAAATGTCAATACATTGTTTACTTCATAAATTAACTATCAAAAAATATTTTCTCTCATTAATCTGGCTTAATAACATTCTCAATAAAACGTTGGCTGGAAAATTAAAATACAAATAGAAACTTTTAACCGTTAACATGCTTAGACATGCCTATACTGTGTATAAAATTGTTGCTTAAAATCAAAATGGAAATCACAAACGTTTGAAAAAGAATTAAATAAATTTTAACAATTTATTTTACCAACAAGCAATATGCAAAAAAACAAATCCAATCAACTATGTTTTTTTTGGGCAATTGAACTTGCAACAATTGAACATGTTGGTTGACACTGGTGAGTGAGAAAACCGACAGACAAAAAAAAAATGGGAAAACTGGCTTTGGCACCTATTTAAATACTGGTACGGCTATAAAAAAATGAAATAAAATTTAAAACAAAATAAACTTGTACACACTTGCATTACGATTTAGACCATATTAAGTTTTTGCTATTGTAAACGCCTTTTGTTAAACATTTCGGTGGAACAAAATAAATGTTAATTGTCATCTTATGTTGACATTTCTTTTTTAGAAACTAGATTGGTCTAAATGTTTGACAAGACGTATAAATTTCAAAGAAAATAAATTTTGACAAATGATTTGTTAAGATTTTTAACAGTTTGAAATGTGAAACTAGTTAACTTTTAAATTTTATGCAAATTGAAGTGTTCTACTAAGACATTTTATATTTCTGTAGTTTAATTAAATTAAATGAAATATTTAACAAGTAAGAAAGTATAGTCGGGCGTGACCGACCATATGATACCCTACACCAGTTATTATTTTTCATAATAATTCATTGTTCTGGTACATTTAAGCAATTTATGGATGAAAACCTAATTTTCTGAAAGAGGCCTTATATGGGGCTAGGGGCAAATATGAACCTAGCCCGATAAAGTTTTGTGAATATATTTATATTTATATAATATTTATTTGTGCTGAATTTCATCACGATATTTGTGTTTATAAGTTAATTTTGGACATTCAAGTAATTTTCGGAAGGGGGCTTTGTATGGGAGCTAGGGTCAAATGAGGCCCGATCTTTATGAAATTTGGCAAGGTCATCAAGGCTTGTATAAAACTTAGTTGTGCCGCTTTTTATCGATATACAGGTATATTTAACATAATTATGAGCTCAGAAGCCCTTTTAGGGGGTTCTGTTGTATGGACCGATTTTAACCATTTTCAATAGGCTTCGTCCTTGGGTCAAAAAAAGAGTGTGTGCCAAATTTCATCCAATTATCTTAAAAATTGCGCACAAGGTTTACATGGACAGCCAGCCAGACGGACGGATGGACATAGCTAAATCGACTCAGAAAACGATTCTAAGCCGATTGGTATACTTTAAGGTGGTTATAGGACGAATATTTTTGTATATTACAAACATCAGCACAAACCCAATATACCCTCCCCACTAAAGTGGTGTAGGGTATAAAAACGGGATATTTTGACTTTAGCTATTGCACTAATATGTAATTGAATGTGAACGCACCTTCTTATTTACTCAACTATACAAAGTAGTCAATTCCATCAAAAATGCCAACATCTTTATGGATTTGTTAAATGGCTTGTAAATGAAATTCTATAATGTCAAGATTGTTTACTTGAATCATTAATAGAATAACTTGATCGAATTGAATCTTGAACTACTTTTTGCTTTTTCTCTTGATTAGACATGTTTATTAAAATATTTTAAACATAACTGACACGTCAAACACGATCATAATATAACAGCCTACACTATTGATTAGTATTTTAAGTGATTTTCAGAAGAGACTGATCCCCACGGAAGACAATACAGCGATTATTTCCTAATTTATAAGATTTCAGAAAAATTGCATTACTATAACAGTATCTATTTTTAGATGTTTTTAAGGTATTACTCAGCTTTAAAATGAATTGAGGTCCGATAATGAATCGATGCAACCAGAATTTAGAGGTATTAAAGAGGCATGGACGACTATATGATACCCTACACCAGTTATGTGTATATCTAAAATGTTTATTAATATTAATAGTAATACAATTTCTGTTGAATTTTTTCTTAATTTCGATACATTTTTGATTAAAAAAATGATTTTCTGATGGAGGCTATATATAGGGGCTAGGGTCAAATATGAACCGATTCTGAAAATATTTGGTGGCGGGATTTTTATTGACATTAAAGTTAATTATGCCGAATTTGAAATACACGTGTTTATAAGTGAATTAACGGCTTTCAAGCATTTTCTGAGGGAGTCTTTGCAAGGTGGCTAGGGTTAAAAAAGGGCCGCTCATTACGAAATTTCGCAGTATTATTTATACTTGTATAAAGCGTAGTTGTGCCTATTTTTGAAGGGATATTAGTATATATGGCATAATTATGAGCTCCAAATTCCAATTTAGGGGGTCCGGTTATAGGGGGGCTAAGTGAAATAATGGACCGATTTATACCGATAATGGTATAAAAAATTCTTAAACCTTAAATATTTTAGTTTGGAGACGTTGATATGTTGTAAATTACGGAAAGGGTGACCTATATAAGGTCTTATACATATCTTAGGAGTTTAATAGCGACTTGATTCAGTTATGGATCATTCTCATTATAATGTTTTTCAAAAAGTAAACTTTTCCATAACCTTTGCAAGAAGGTTATATGGGGTCAATTATGTTCCAAAAATGTTGGCATACTTATATATAACTACTTTTATTTTAAGACAGTTATAAGCCATAAAGTCATTTTCTGAAATGGTAGTGAGATTTTGTTCTTGCAAAACTAGTTTATGTTGAATTTCGTCGCTATAGTGGTATTATAAAGATGGTTATGAGCCTTGAAGTAATTTTCTGATAGGGTCCTTATATGGAGGTAGGGTCAATTATGGACCGATTTACATAAAATTAAGTAGACAGATTTTGGTTCCTATAAAACTTGTTAATGTTGAATTTCGTCGCTATACTGGTTTTTAGCGTTAAAGTAATTTTGGGGATGTGATCAATATGATCCAATATGGACTGAATGGACTGATCCTCTATAGTTTAGTAGAGATTTTTGTTGCTATAAAACTTATTCTTATCGAATTTCGTTGCTATACTGCTATTATTAAGGCAGTTTTGAGCGTTAAAGTGATATTTGTGAAACGGACCATATTTTGAGGGTTAGGATCAATTATGGACCGATCCTCATTTGTTAGAGAGTTTGTTGTTGCTATAAAACTTGTTTATATCGAATATCGTTGTTATACTGGTATTTCTAAAACCAGTTATCAGCGTTAAAATGATTTTCTGGAAGGTAGGGTCAATTAGGGTCCCATGTCAGCCATATATTACAGTATAACTTTGACTACATAACACTAAATTGTGCAACATTTTATAACGATTGCTGTATAATTGATTATAAATTTATAATAGTATTTCGAGGATCACTTATAAGGTTAGTGGAATAATGAACCGATATTTCTTATTTTCAATTCCGAATAAGCTTTATAAATAGAGAATAATTATGAAAAATTTCTCGTTTTCTTCCCGTATGGTACCTGTCGAGATTTCAAAAGATCGTCTTAGAATTTAATAAGGATTCAGAATATACATATGTATGTATATACTTTTGTAGGTCTGCGACGTGTTGCAAACGGAAGGACGGAAGTGGATAAGAATTGGTTCCAAAACAATTCGAAATTTAGAAAATAATTACATGATAAAACTTACATGTCATTTTTGTAATGGGTCTACGCTTTCACCCGTACAAAAGGTCAAATCTATAAAAACATGTTGATATTATGACTAAAATTTCAATACCCGTATACAATTTCAAATGGTATTTAATCGGTATTGCTACTTATAACGCTATTGGTTGCCAATGTTTGAAAGATTATTAAAAATTATTACTCTCATTACATTTCTGGTTTCCTGAACATGGCTTGCTATTTTGTTCACAGGAACGTGAGAAATTTTGTTTTCTAATTAACTTTCGCACAAAAAAAAAAAAAAAAGTTATTCACTTACCATCCATTTGACACAATCCAAACAGCCCATTTGTGAAGCAGCATGTATCGGTGCCATGCCATCGCGTGCTCGTACATATAATGAGCCGCCAGCTTCAAGCACTAAAAATTTTAGAACTTCCAAATGTCCCTCTTGTGCTGCCAAGTAGACTGGTGTGACATCATTGTCCATTTGCGTATTGGCGCTAAAGATACAAAATACAAAAGACATTGTTGTAATTGAAAAAAAAAGTATAAAGTCGTAAGAAACTTCTCATAAATAAATGCAATTAAATGCAAAGAAAAAAAAACTACATTTTAAAATTAAAGTTGTTCAGTTTTATTATTTCTCTATTGCATCCAATATACATATAATGTGACAAATATACAGTCTAAGAAAAATACAGGTAAATTGGCCACAAATGTTTTGCTGTTTTTGGTTAAGTTATTTAAAGAAGTAGATTTTTATGTATTTTTTTTGGTTTAGTTGTTGCTCTTGTTCTCGTATTTAAAAATAAGTAATTGCACGTTTTTTCTTTTTGTAGTTTTAATTGACGCGCTTTTTTCTTTTTACTTGCATTTTGCTTAGATACTTCCACTTGGTTAATATTTGTTTTTTTTTTCCTCTCAATAGATTTTCATAAAATTTTTCTTCTTTTAAATACAAGTACAATAAATATTTTTAATTTGTGTGCTGTGTTGACTAGTTCTAGATTTTCTGCAGGATGCATTTAGAAAGTAAAGAAAAACTTTGTGTAACGGGTGAAAAACACTTTTTTTTTCAAATGAAAGTTTTGTTAGCAAAACGAATGTATGAGAAATATTTCAACAAAAAGCAACAGTTTTTATGTAAAAATAGTTAAATAAACTGTTAAAGTGACAATGTTTAATGCAAGCAAAAAATCGTTTCTTTAAGTTAAATGAAAAAAAAAAAATATATTTAAATCAGAAAATTAGTAGGTATTGAATGTCCCTACAATTTATGCAAGATTTTAACTATTTGTTTAGAAAAGACCGCTTTTTTAGAATGTTGTTGTAGTAGTGATCTAGTCTGTCAGTTCGGGGGACGTGGGCCCGACCAAAGATCGCACATCAGACCCAATAGTTGCCCATTTATATATTTAAAAATCAACTCTACTAACTTTCTGACACGTACATATGTACATATGTATATATGTATTTACTTATCGTATAGCTATACTTTTCAAGATGATATTTGGTTCCTGAATCTCTATTATTTCATTCATTATTCCTATTGCATTTAATTAACCGATTCTAGATTTTATCTAAATAATCTAACACGATTATTTATTATTTCATTATTTCGTTCATTATTCCTATTGTATTTAATTAATCGGTTCTTGATTTGAACTAAATAATCTGACTCGATTAACTGACTGTTCGTCTGTCCTTACAATGAAATACAGGAAGAAATTTTAAAAATATTTCACTGATAGTATTAAACACATGTTGCTTCTGGAATCGGTTCACGATTTTACTTATAGTCCATAAAAGTTAGTTGAAATATCGTTCAAAGGTCTATAAATTGATTAAATTCGTTCCATGATTTCGTCTTAAAATAAAACTGTTCAATTAACCGGGCTTTGAAAATTTTCTTTAAAAAGAACTTTTCGAAAATTTCCTATCGACATTTTTTTATTAAGAAAATTTCCTATCGACATTTTTCTATTAAGAAAATTGTTATCGAAAATTTTCTATAAAGAAAATTGTTATCGAAATTTTTCTCTAAAAAAGCTGTTATCGAAAATTTTCTTTTAAGAAAATTGTTATCGAAAATTTTCTATAAAGAAAATCGTTTCCGAAAATGTTCTTTAAAAATCGAAAGTTTTATCGAAAGTTTTCTATAAAAAAAATTTTACAGAAAGTTTTCTATAAAACAATTGTTATCGAAAATTTTCTACAAAATATATTGTTACCAAAAATTTTCCATAAAAAATTGCTAACGAAATTTTCTTTTTAAATAAAATTGTTATCGAAATTTTTTTCTAAAACATTGTTATCGAGAATTACATATCTATAAAAAAATTATTATCGGAAATTTTCTATACAGAAATCAAAATCGAAAATTTTCTATAAAGAAAATTGTTATCGAAAATTTTCTAGAGGCTAATTGTTATCGAAAATTTTCTATAGGCTAATTGTTATCGAAAATTTTCTATAAAGCAAATTGTTATTGACAAAGAAAAGTGTTATCAAACATTTTCTGTAAAGAAAATTGTTATCGAAAAATTTCTATAATGAAAATTGTCATCAAAAAATTTCTTTAAAGAAAATTGCTGTCGAAAACTTTTAAAAAAGAAAATACTTATCGAAAATTTTCTATAAAAAAAACAACTGTTATCGAAAATTTTCTATAAAGCAAATTGTTATTGAAATTTTTCTATAAATAAAATTGTTATCGAAATTTTTCTATAAATAAAATTGCTATAGAAATTTTTCTATAAAAAAGTTGTTATCGAAATTTTTCCATAAAAAAGTTGTTATCGAAATTTTTCCATAAAAAAATTGTTATCAAAATTTTTTTATAAAGAAAATTGTTATCGAATATTTTCTATAAAGAAAATTGTTATCGAAAATTATCTATAAAGAAAATTGTTATCGAAAATTTTCTATAAAGAAAATTGTTATCGAAAATTTTCTATAAAAAAAATATTATCGACAATTCCCTATAAAAAAGTTGTTATCGAAAATTTTCTATAAAAAAAATTATTAGCGAAAATTTTGTTAATTTGTTATCGAAAATTTTCTATAAAAGAATTTGTTATCGAAATCTCTTTTTTATAAGAGAATTTGTTATCGAAATTTCTTTTTTATAAAAGAATTTGTTATCGAAATTTTTCTATAAAAGAATTTGTTATCGAAATTTTTCTATAAAAGAATTTGTTATCGAAATTTTTCTATAAAAGAACTTGTTATCGAAATTTTTCTATAAAAGAATTTGTTATCGAAATTTTTCTATAAAAGAATTTGTTATCGAAATTTTTCTATTATAAAATTGTAAAAAATTGTTATCGAAATTTTTCTATAAATAAATTGATATCGAAATTTTTCTATAAAAAAATTGTTATCGAAATTTTTCTTTAAAAAAATTGTTATCCAAATTTTTCTTTAAAAAAATTGTTATCGAAATTGTTCTATAAAAAAATTTATCGAAATTTTTTTCTAAAAAAAATTGTCAATATATTTTCTATAAACAAAATTGCTATCGAAAATTTCTACAAAGTAATTTGTTATCGAAAACTTTTTATTAAAAAATTGTTATCAAAAATTTTCTATAAAAAATGTACAGAAAATTTTTATAAAAAATTTAAAATTTTCCTTAAAAAGAAAGTTATTTAAAAATGTTCTATTGTTATCGAAATTTCTTTTTTATAAAAGAATTTGTTATCGAAATTTTTCTATAAAAGAATTTGTTATCGAAATTTTTCTATAAAAGAATTTGTTATCGAAATTTTTCTATAAAAGAACTTGTTATCGAAATTTTTCTATAAAAGAATTTGTTATCGAAATTTTTCTATAAAAGAATTTGTTATCGAAATTTTTCTATTATAAAATTGTAAAAAATTGTTATCGAAATTTTTCTATAAATAAATTGATATCGAAATTTTTCTATAAAAAAATTGTTATCGAAATTTTTCTTTAAAAAAATTGTTATCCAAATTTTTCTTTAAAAAAATTGTTATCGAAATTGTTCTATAAAAAAATTTATCGAAATTTTTTTCTAAAAAAAATTGTCAATATATTTTCTATAAACAAAATTGCTATCGAAAATTTCTACAAAGTAATTTGTTATCGAAAACTTTTTATTAAAAAATTGTTATCAAAAATTTTCTATAAAAAATGTACAGAAAATTTTTATAAAAAATTTAAAATTTTCCTTAAAAAGAAAGTTATTTAAAAATGTTCTATAAAAATTATCATATATTTTCTATAAAATAAATAGAGGTTTTTCACAAGACATTTAAAATCATGCGTGAATTTAGAAACACCCTTTAACAACTAACACATTATCATTATTATCAAAAAACATTTTGATCTCACCTAACAATATTACGACGATTATTATGTTCCTTGCGTACCCCATTGATAGTATGACCACTTGCATCATTTGCAAAGTCATCATCTTCCAGATCATTCGGATCATCCATTATTTCTGCTAAATCCGACAAATCATCACTTGAAATGCGTCGTAAATTACCGCTGGTAACATTATCGTTAACACTTCCCGAACTGCCACTGATATCATTGGCAATGGAACAAATATCATTATTCGATTTACTTTTGTTCTTGGCGCGACGATACGAAGCCAGACTTGTGGTCATTCTGCCAAGAAATCCCTTCTTGACGTTGATGGTAGAGAAATAACTAAATAATATTTGAGGAAATTTTTTTTAGCGTCAAAGAAACAACGAATGATGGGTATAGTAGTAGAAAGAGAGTGGAAAATCGCAAAATGCGCTTAGTTTATAGAGAAATACAGAAATGCAGTGATATAAAGATCATCAAAATTAAGATAATCTTTTGAATACTGGAGACAAAATTTATGGCATTTTTTGTAAGTAGCCTAAATAAATGAGAGACATTTCAGGTGATTCTTAAAGAGAGAAAATATCCCTACAATTGGTGAATTGAGGTTTAAAGAGTGCAGCATCAGTGGGTTCAATTTGAAGCTAGAATTTATCTATTTGGTTTTCTTTTTTAAATAAGATATTGTGCAACATTTGTTTATTTTATAGGTGATGTCAGAAGTTCAGTTTTGAAAAAAGTTAAAAGCCCCAAAAGTCAAAACAC
>NW_023994373.1:192500-300000 GCF_015586225.1 Lucilia sericata | reverse complement strand
AGATAGATATATAGATATATAGATATATAGATAGATAGATAGATAGATAGATAGATAGATAGATAGATAGATAGATAGATAGATAGATAGATAGATAGATAGATAGATAGATAGATAGATAGATAGATAGATAGATAGATAGATAGATAGATAGATAGATAGATAGATAGATAGATAGATAGATAGATAGATAGATAGATAGATAGATATATAGGTAGATAAATAGATAGATAGATAGATAGATAGATAGATAGATAGATAGATAGATAGATAGACAGATAGATAGATAGATAGATAGATAGATAGATAGATAGATAGATAGATAGATAGATAGATAGATAGATAGATAGATAGATAGATAGATAGATAGATAGATAGATAGATAGATAGATAGATAGATAGATAGATAGATAGATAGATAGATAGATAGATAGATAGATAGATAGATAGATAGATAGATAGATAGATAGATAGATAGATAGATAGATAGATAGATAGATAGATAGATAGATAGATAGATAGATAGATAGATAGATAGATAGATAGATAGATAGATAGATAGATAGATAGATAGATAGATAGATAGATAGATAGATAGATAGATAGATAGATAGATAGATAGATAGATAGAAAGATAGGTAGATAGATAGATAGATAGATAGATAGATAGATAGATAGATAGATAGATAGATAGATAGATAGATAGATAGATAGATAGATAGATAGATGGATAGATAGATATATAGTTAGATAAATAGACAACCCAGCATACGGTTCATATATTTCATTATAGGGTGCCAAACATGCATTATTTCAATCGCCACCAATCTCTAATTCCCTGACTTATGTTGATATTGAAGTCTGTTTTCAATGATCAAGCCAATACTGACATTGAATCAAACCGATCAATATTCACAAAAAGAGTTAAATGTACACAGACGTTGGCAAGTGTAAATCAAATTTGGAGCATGATCATAGCTAACATTTTCAGATAGAGTTTATCTCTTTTGACTTGTTTGTAAGTGGCGCATGTGCAAAACGTGCATTTAAAAATATAATAAATATATTTTTAAACCAAAGCTGCCAAATAAATATTACTGTTAAATAAAAATAGACCTGTTTACCTGGTTAATAAAATTACTAGGTATACATACCTATAGATATGTATTTGGGAAAAATAAATTTTTCTCAAAATATATGATTTCTTTTTGCTAAAAAGAGGAGGATTATTTCGTTCCACTGGATAAATTTTTCCCTTTAATTGTTTTAAACAATTATTTCATTAAACTTATAGTACATATTGTTAAAATTTTATATTAAGCTATAAAATAATCTACAATTATCATTTCAATCAATATAGTTTTGTTGACTTGTCGATTTATTAAATAATTATTTTAATTTTTTTTTTCATTATTATTTCTTTCCTATATGTTTCGTATTTTTGCTTTATTTTATTTTTAATTTATTTCTATGCATTTCTCTGTTGCATTGCTGGCACGAGTTTTTTGAACTTAAAATTATTTTATTTTTCTATTTTCTAATACATATTGCATAAATAAATAGTAAATTAATTTACATATAAACGTGTTATGAAGTGTTATAATTTTTATTTTGAGTCAGAGTAACACTTTTTATTTGGATGGATTTTTTTTATTGTTTTACTATTTAATTAGTTGAATTATGTTTGCAGTAATACAGTTGAACTATATATACTGTATTAGAAATTAGGAACCCTCTAATTATCTTTCTTTTATCATGATTATTCAAGTGTAATACAAAAATTAAAAATTATTTATTATAGGTTATAAATGAACTGAAAGAACTAGTTAGTTAGGCAGGAGTTTCAAACCCCTCGTTATGTATAGTGCTAAAGTGGAACTGTTCACTTCCCTCTATGAACTAATTCAGATTAGTTTTCTTTCTGTCCTTCCCATAAAGGGATGGTATTCGTTCTAAACTAAATAGTTTTAGAAAGAGTGCAAATAGGATCAATTAACAAACCTTCACAGAAAAAAACTGAAAATGTGTTTTAATTATCAAATTGATTGTATCAAGCAAGTTTTGCACCTATCAACAAAATGATGATATCAACTATGAAATTTGTAAAAAAACATTTTCTTCCAATTAAAGAAATAATCAAAACAATTAACATCAGTAATTAAATTCAAAATTTAAAATTAGTTAATTCATTAATTGGATAAATTAAATATTTAATAAAATAAAACTTACATTTTAATTAGTTTATTAATCAAATAAATTGAACAGTTTGGTTAAAAATGTATTAAAAATCAATAAAGTAGATGATTGAAACAATCAAAGCATTAATTGAATGCTTACAACATTAAAGGATTCCTTTACCTTTAACAATGCGTTAAGCACTCTCAAAAATATATCTTTATTGTCACATTTGAACAAATAAAGTAATTTATAAATATTAAAATATTTATGAAACTTCTTATGCCTAAAATATTATTGACTATTTGAGAATTATTTTTCGTAATAAATAATGAAATTATTTAAATAAAATATCAAAACAAAAAACCAAAATAAAAAAGTAGGCTGGAAAAACTTTTTCACCCAATTAAAAAATTAATTGATTCAATTAAAAGTTTAATCAAATTTGTATACTTAGGATCAAAACAATGAGATAATTATGACAATTAAAAAATTGTTTAAATAAAAGTTAAAGAAAGAGGAAAACATGTTAATTGAAAATAAACTACCGATAATTTTTTCTGTGTTGGATATATTGATTCAAGGTTTCTAAAGGCGATCTTACATGGGGGAAAGGTCAAATGTGGACCGATTTAAACAAAACAAACTGCATCAATTTAGATCATTTGCCAAAAATGTCCTACCGTCAAAGCATAAAAAAGGACTTAGAACAGACATGGAAAGTTTAGTACCTTAGTACCTTTACTCGAAATCAAAAAGTACTGAAGTACTTTTTAGTCTAGTCTATAGTCTAGTGTAGTCTATAGTCTAATTTATAGCCTAGTCTATAGCCTAGTCTAAAGTCTAGTCTATAGTCTATTCTATAGTCTAGTCTATAGTCTAGTCTATAGTCTAGTCTATAGTCTATTCTACAGTCTAGTCTATAGTCTATTCTATAGTCTATTCTATAGTCTAGTCTATAGTCTAGTCTATAGTCTAGTCTATAGTCTAGTCTATAGTCTAGTCTATAGTCTAGTCTATAGTCTAGTCTATAGTCTAGTCTATAGTCTAGTCTACAGTCTAGTCTATAGTCTAGTCTATAGTCTAGTCTATAGTCTAGTCTATAGTCTAGTCTAGTCTATAGTCTAGTCTATAGTCTAGTCTATAGTCTAGTCTATAGTCTAGTCTATAGTCTAGTCTATAGTCTAGTCTATAGTCTAGTCTATAGTCTAGTCTATAGTCTAGTCTATAGTCTAGTCTATAGTCTAGTCTATAGTCTAGTCTAGTATAGTCTATAGTCTAGTATAGTCTACAGTCTAGTATAGTCTATAGTCTAGTATAGTCTATAGTCTAGTATAGTCTATATTCTAGTATAGTCTAGTCTATAGTCTAGTCTATAGTCTAGTCTATAGTCTAGTCTATAGTCTAGTCTATAGTCTAGTCTATAGTCTAGTCTAGTCTATAGTCTAGTCTATAGTCTAGTCTATAGTCTAGTCTATAGTCTAGTCTATAGTCTAGTCTAGTCTATAGTCTAGTCTATAGTCTATTCTATAGTCTAGTCTATAGTCTAGTCTATAGTCTAGTCTTTAGTCTAGTCTATAGTCTAGTCTATAGTCTAGTCTATAGTCTAGTCTATAGTCTAGTCTATAGTCTAGTCTATAGTCTAGTCTATAGTCTAGTCTATAGTCTAGTCAAAATAGTCTAGTCAATAGTCTATTCTATAGTCTAGTCTATAGTCTAGTCTGTAGTCTAGTCTATAGTCTAGTCTATAGTCTAGTCTACAGTCTAGTCTATAGTCTAGTCTATAGTCTAGTCTATAGTCTAGTCTATAGTCTAGTCTATAGTCTAGTCTATAGTCTAGTCTATAGTCTAGTCTATAGTCTAGTCTATAGTCTAGTCTATAGTCTAGTCTATAGTCTAGTCTATAGTCTAGTCTATAGTCTAGTCTATAGTCTAGTCTATAGTCTAGTCTATAGTCTAGTCTATAGTCTAGTCTATAGTCTAGTCTATAGTCTAGTCTATAGTCTAGTCTATAGTATAGTCTATAGTCTAGTCTATAGTCTAGTCCATAGTCTTGTCTATAGTCTAGTCTAGTCTGTAGTCTAGTCTATAGTCTAGTCTATAGTCTAGTCTAGTCTAGTCTATAGTCTAGTCTATAGTCTAGTCTATAGTCTAGTCTATAGTCTAGTCTATAGTCTAGTCTATAGTCTAGTCTATAGTCTAGTCTATAGTCTAGTCTATAGTCTAGTCTAGTCTATAGTCTATTCTATAGTCTAGTCTATAGTCTAGTCTAGTCTATGGTCTAGTCTATAGTCTAGTCTATAGTCTAGTCTAGTCTATGGTCTAGTCTATAGTCTAGTCTATAGTCTAGTCTATAGTCTAGTATATAGACAGTCTATAGTCTAGTCTATAGTCTAGTATATAGACAGTCTATAGTCTAGTCTATAGTCTAGTCTATAGTCTAGTCTATAGTCTAGTATATAGACTAGTCTATAGTCTAGTCTATAGTCTAGTCTAGTCTATAGTCTAGTCTATAGTCTAGTCTATAGTCTAGTCTATAGTCTAGTCTAGTCTATAGTCTAGTCTATAGTCTAGTCTATAGTCTAGTCTATAGTCTAGTCTATAGTCTAGTCTATAGTCTAGTCTATAGTCTAGTAGTCTATAGTCTAGTCTAGTCTATAGTCTAGTCTATAGTCTAGTCTAGTCTAGTCTAGTCTATAGTCTAGTCTATAGTCTAGTCTATAGTCTAGTCTATAGTCTAGTCTATAGTCTAGTCTATAGTCTAGTCTATAGTCTAGTCTATAGTCTAGTCTATAGTCTAGTCTATAGTCTAGTCTATAGTCTAGTCTATAGTCTAGTCTATAGTCTAGTCTATAGTCTAGTCTATAGTCTAGTCTATAGTCTAGTCTATAGTCTAGTCTATAGTCTAGTCTATAGTCTAGTCTATAGTCTAGTCTATAGTCTAGTCTATAGTCTAGTCTATAGTCTAGTCTATAGTCTAGTCTATAGTCTAGTCTATAGTCTAGTCTATAGTCTAGTCTATAGTCTAGTCTATAGTCTAGTCTATAGTCTAGTCTATAGTCTAGTCTATAGTCTAGTCTATAGTCTAGTCTATAGTCTAGTCTATAGTCTAGTCTATAGTCTAGTCTAGTCTAGTCTAGTATAGTCTATAGTCTAGTCTATAGTCTAGTCCATAGTCTTGTCTATAGTCTAGTCTAGTCTATAGTCTAGTCTATAGTCTAGTCTATAGTCTAGTCTATAGTCTTGTCTATAGTCTAGTATATATTCTAGCCTATAGAGTAGTCAATAGTTTAGTCTATAGTCTAGTCTATTTTCTAAAATCCTGTTAAAAACATTTAAAAGTACTTTTATTAATTTTTATAAACCTAAATGGAGTTAATTATGATAGAAATAGAATTAATCATAAGTTAAAATGTGACTAATTTTGCAATGGCTAATGACCCTGCTCATTAAAACCGACTTCATTAAGTATTTAACCTTAATTGTTATAAAAAAAAACAACAAACTAAAATGCAACTAAATAAAAGTTTAACAATTTTAAAACAATATTAATGGCAAACAATTTGTTTTAATTATTTAACACACAACAAAACATAAGTCAACTAATAATAGTTTGTAATGAAAATAATATACATTTTTGGTGTGCAAATTAAAAAAAAAAAAAAAAAAACTTTAAACACACACTTCAAATTAATAAACAAATTAAATTTAAATAATTATATTAGTTTATACGCGATCACAAGTAAACAATTTGTTAACATTAATATGAATATATAAAATCATTCATTACAGGTCATCAAACACACACTCTCATTACTTGTGGTGCTAGGTAACAGGGTACCAGACAAGTGTTTTATTTTTTTATAATGTTAGCAAATCACAATTTAATTGTTTAAAATATTAATTTAATTTTTCATTTAATTGTTGATATTTATTTTCTTATTATTGCACATCACATAGAAAAACGGTTAAATTGTTATTATTAACTCTTTATAATTGTTATTATTTTTTAAAACATTTTTCTGTTTGCTAATAAACACCAATGTTTCATTAATTAAAATTATCAATTTTTTTATTATTTTTTATTATTACTAATATTTGTTAATATAATAATGCATTTGATGGATACGAATGTATTCGAATAATTGTACGAATATGTCTGCAATTAAACACTCTTTTCACCAATTGTATTCGAGTATGTTTTGGGGATGGATGATGATTATTTGCACAAGAAGAAAATGAAATGCCAAAATAACAGCTGGCAGTTTTTAATGAAAATATACAACTGATTTCAAATCATCTAAACTGGATGGAAATATCGTAACGGTGCACAATTGTTGTATATGTATATATTTTTTTCATTTTTAAAGAAAATTCAAAAAAGTAAAAAAAAACTGTAAGCTGTTGAAATGAATAAAATAAATGCAAACGGCGGTAAATGTAAAAACAAATAGAAAATATAATCATATGCTGGGGAAGTATACCAAAGTAGCAATTTTGGGAAAGTTCAATAAATAAAATAATAAAAATAAAAAATTGCCAAAAAGTCCACATAATTTTAGAGTCAGTTTTGAACTTACTGAACAAATGTCAATTAATAATCAGATTTGATCTAAAAATAAATTTAATTTATTCGCTGATCTTCAAGTTAAAAACTGCCTCTCAAGAAAATTTACATTTTCTAGAACTATTCGTTTAAGGATGATTTGTTGGAGTCTCCTGTCTAGGTACATACATGGACCAGAGTAAAAAAAGTCTAATTCACAATAGTTTTTTGTCTTTCTAAATATTTTTAACATACAACGATATCACAAAACCGATTGTGAATTGAACAATATCTAGGCGTTCAAAATTTAAACCAAAAAAATACTTAAATGTTGAAGTATATATTTCCAAATTAAAAAGTTTCATTCTAAATCAATATCGGCCTTAAGTCCTTGATTCTCGCAATGACATTTAACAAATTGAGTTGCAATTTATCTTCATTTGATCAAATCGAAATATGTAGATATTTAAAAAGTTATTGATTTTACTGGGAAATGTTTCAGTAAAGTTCGCAAAATATTACAACAAAAAACGGTAAAAGTTAGAAATCTCGTTTCACTAGAACAAACCTATTAGTATCATGAATGTTCCCTAAACTGTTAATTCACAATAGCGAGTTTATGTTCTGTACCATTGTGATTTGTTTACAAAATTTTCTCTTTTTAGAACAACAAAATTGGTCAAAGAATGAAGGAATAAGAGAATACATTTTATCTAAAATCGACTTCGGGATTGAAGAGCTTCGTCTAAAATCAGTTTTAAATTTAATCAAACAAATGTTCGTTGCATAGGCATTACTATTACAAGTCTTGAGATTTATAGTGCAAATCATGTTTGGTCTTGTTTTAATAGAATTTTTGCTAAAATTAGTAAAACATCGAATATAGTCTAATTATCATTCTACATATGAAAAGTTAATGCATAGTGAGGTCAACATTCTTAGAAACAAATACTTGTTTTAGAGTTAAGTGTCTCGAAATGATAATAAACCAATTATCTATTGCAAAAGAGCAATTGAACCAGCCATTCCGCACTAACGTGTTACATAGGCCAACAAAATTTCAATCCCGAGACTAAGGTATACTTTTCCAAAAGATTTAGCTGCGCTAAATCCGAATTTATTTCTTAGTTACACAAACTTTTCGAGATATACACCCCTATCGCCAATCAACATTTCACGTGAAATAAATATGTTCCCTTTTCACTTTTTTCCATCACTAACATTTTTGTCGTGAAAAAATCCACCTATTGTGAAATTTGTTGATGGAATTTTGTAAACATTGAACAGCTGTTCATACAAAATCAACTATTGTGAATGAATTGTTCAATGAAAAATTTCAAGGAAATGAAAATTTCAAGGGAACAAAAATTTCACTTCTATTGTCGATAGGGGTGATAGTGTCCGTAAATAAAATCAATAAAAAACCCTGTTTGAGCCATTATAACAGCTCGAAAACATATTCTTTTATAAAATATTTATGTCGTCGTAAAGTCCAATGTGTCGACTTTAGAATAAAGGTTTAACCTCTCATATATCTCCTTTCTTATTCGAGATATTTTAACCTAAAACAAAAACTACCATAAATTAACAAAAACTAAATTTTTAACTATATTTCGTTTTTATTTTATGATAAACTTAAATTTTCCATAAAATAACTTTCGGAATTGTTTAAAAATCTCTTGTATTTCTGAGTTATCATCTATTCAAAATTTTGCCATAAATTAAAGGTACATAATAACAAATTTGTTGTTTATAGTTGTTTTTAACTATGACTTAAGATATCTCAAAATACGAAGAAGATATAACAGAGTTAAAATCTTTATTTTAAAGTTGACAGATTAGACGACAAAATAAATATAAATGTCTTCACTCTGTTATAACATCTCAAATATGTAAAAAAAAAAATTTTTAAATCTTTATGAGACGATATCTGGAAAACATGAAGTGATGGAGAAATTCTTTTATTTTAAAGTTGACAGATTAGACATTCTATAAATAAAGATGTCTTTGCTCTGTTATAAAGTGTCAAATATGATTAAAAACCGGTTTTTCAATCTTTATGAGACGATATCTGGAAAATATAATGTGATAGAGAGGCCCTTTATATTTTGTCGATAATTTTCGAAAATATTTATTTTCTTATACTATAAAATGAAATAACATGAAAAATATGCTTGTTAAATTTGAAGTGAATCTCGAAAGTTCGAACTACATATACATATGTGGACATACATAGAACATAATGGATCCAACCATTTTGTTCCAAACTATGCAGAATTTGTTAGATTAATACATATTTTAAAACAAATATTTTGTATATAATACCATAATTCTATAATCAGTTATTGACCATAAAATGATCTTCTGCAAGAGGGGTTATAGGGTTAATATTGGACCAATCCCCATACAATTTCGTACAGATATTTTAGTTTTTAAAAACTAAACAATTTAACTGCTATACTGCTATTTTTAGAAACTTTTGGACAATAAGATATTTTTTTTAGGCTAGCGACCAATATCGCACGATATTAGCTATACTTTACATTACCTATACTTTACAACCTATATTGTTCATTAAAGTAAGATCCTTCTAGATCTTCTTTACAAATTTCTTTTAAACTCTTCCATTTACATATGGGGAATTTCGTGTCAAGTGACCCAACTTTAAAAATCGATGTCTTCCGATTTGGATGAAATTTGCACTAAGGTTAGTACTAAGGGATAGTGGGCCAGATTTGCACAATTTTTGCTAGGACCAATAGGTGAAAAGTTACACTCATTGGAATAAAACCCTGTATGACCAAAATGTCCAACTTTGACCCCCTCTAAGTCCGGCAGTTCTTGACTATCCAAAAGAACTAACCGTAGTGCAAATTTCGTCAAAATCGATTTTTTGAGTTGGGTCACTTGACATGAAATTCGCCATATACATATAGCATGTTATAATTCCCAATATTTTCTTAGGTATACTTCCCCCTTAGCATATGAATAAATCGAACACTTCAAGACTGACTGACTAACTACCTTTTCATTATTGCGGTTTCATATAAAAAAAAACAACAAAAAATTGTATCTTTTTTTAATAAATATAAACAAAAAAATATCTATAAGATACAAATAATTTTTAAAGAGTTGTTGTTGGTTGGAGTTATTATTTATTATTAATATTTGCTTGGTTTTTTTTTTGTAATTGTTGTTTTTTTTTAATTATTATGTTTTGTTAATCAGACGTTGCTTCTTTTTTGTTTCTTTCGACGTTATTTGCGAATTAGAAAATAGTAACACAATACATTGTTGTTGGTGCTTTTTGTTGTTGTTGTTGTTGTTGATTTGATATGTTTTTCTTTTAATTTATAAAAATTTATTTATTATTTCGTTACGTTTCGTTAACTTTTTGAAACGTTTTCTTCTAGTTGGAAACTTAAACTTAGTGGTTTTATTAAGATTATTATTTTGTGTTTGTTTTGTTAGATTTGTTGTTGTTGTTGCTGGTGTTTTATAGCTTATAGTGTTGTTAATATTTTAACACGCTTAATGAAATGGTCGAATGCACTTAATACATTTTATTTTTTCTGTTTTTTTCTTCTCTATATTTAAGTGGAAATATACAAAATTAAGCCAAACGAATTCTTAAACATTGCGCGCATTGCAAGTAATTGAAAGAAGATAAAAAAACTTTTTAAAACACTAAAATAACATTAAGAAAATACTGTAGTTTGAAGCCTCTCTTCAGGGCTTTGTTGTTAAGTTTTATAACTTTTTTTTAACAAGCGTTCTTTTTTTCAACGTTTGTAACAATTTTAAATTTCTTTTAAGATTTTTTTCATATTTTATAAATAGTAACGGTCAATTATTATGATTTTGTTGCTGTTGTGTTTTCTTTTAAGATTCACGCTAAATTATTAATTCTTTTTATGCCCGTCTGTATGTTACGCTTTAAAAAAAAACAAAAATATTTTGTTTAGTCTGCCAATAACAAAATAAAAAAGTTATTTAATTTTTATGTTTTAAACACCACCATTCGCTTCTAGCAACCGTACATGAATAGATCAACTCAAGCTGGCCGCATAAAGCTCAAGCTTAACTAACTAGCCAAACAGCCAAACAAACAAAACACCAGCTTCATTCATAACAACATAACATAGGAAAAAGAAAAACAACAAAAAACAGTCATAGAAGACTAACTAATCTAAAGCCAATGAGTTGGTGTTCCACTCAACTCAACACAATTTGACTCAGATATATCGCCCCCCGCGCTACATCCCATCAAGTCAACCATCCACACATGAGCAGTTGCAAATCGAATTCAAATTTTTCTTTTGGCTTAAACACACAGTCAAATACAATCTAACACATATTTGTTCGCTTATTGTCACTGCTGCTGCTGTTAGTTGCAGCTGTATATCTGCTGCTCTAGTAGTTCTGTTAAACAGCATCATCTTCATCATCATGACTTACATTTGGTGTGCAGTCGGTTTTTGTTTTTATCAGCTTCATTTCAAGGAAATTAATTTCTTGATTCTCTTCACAAGCTGCGCCTGTTGTCATTTTTGTTATTTGTTTGACAACAATAGTTTCATCATTTGTCTGGTTTTCTTGTTTCTTATTATTCTCCTAAATATTTCTTTTATTCTTCAATTTCATTTCATTTACCCAGTTTGTTTACAAACTTAAAGCTTCCTCATTGTCCAACTGGTTATTGGCAATTATTTTAAGATTTTCACTAATTATCCAATAAATCACACAATAGTTATTTCTTTTACTCAATGTGTGTTTAAAATACCAAATCCATGCCTGATGATGTATTCTAGTTGTGAAATTCCATTTTGAAGAAGAAATACATAACTTGTTTTGTAATGGAACAGTTCTATTCTAAAAATTCTATGGTTGTTTCCCAAGAGTAACGAAACATTTTTCCCAAGAGTAAAAACATTTCTACTGCTACTACTACATAAAAACTCTAATAAGCGAAATAGTTTAATAAAACCAAAGGATATTTTTATTTTTTTTACAGTAATTTTTAAAATTTAGAAGAATTACCAATGGACCCAAACAGATACTTTTGTAATTGTGATTTTGTAATGGACGGACACGCGAAACATCAAATACTTTTGGCTGAGTGACCAATGTTTTAAATGTAACATATGGGCAATTTCGTATCAAATGACCCAACATTTAAAATCGATGTCTTCGGATAAAAATTGCACCAAGGGTAATACTATTGGATAGTGGGCCATACACAAATTTTCAGCTCTAACGGTCAAGAACTTAGAGGAGGTAAAAGTTGGGCATTTTGGTCATACAGGGTTTTATTCAAATGAGTGTAACTCTTCACCTATTGGTCCTAGCAAAATTGTCTAAGGAGTTTAGATGAATATTTCTTCACTGTTGAAGTTGTCTCCAACATTTGCTCATATCTCCGTTATTTATGGACCAATTTTGTTGATTTTAAATAGCGTTCCTCTCGAAAGCATGTCTGATAATGGAGTGAAGAGGCAGAAAAAAGCGGGGGCGGCGGAAGACAAAGGGCAGCAGACAGAGCGAAAAGAAGGACCCGGGGGCGAGGAGGAGCGAGCGAGCGGGGAGCGAGCGAGCGAGCCGAGCGAGCGAGGGAGCGAGCGAGCGAGGAGCGAAGCGAGCGAGCGAGCGAGCGAGCAGCGAGCGAGCGAGCGAGCGAGCGAGCGAGCGAGCGAGCGAGCGAGCGAGCGAGCGAGCGAGCGAGCGAGCGAGCGAGGAGCGAGCGAGGAGCGAGGAGCGGCGAGCGAGCGAGCGAGCGAGCGAGCGAGCGAGCGAGCGAGCGAGCGAGCGAGCGAGCGAGCGAGGAGCGAGCGAGCGAGGAGCGAGCGAGCGAGCGAGCGAGCGAGCGAGCGAGCGAGCGAGCGAGCGAGCGAGCGAGCGAGCGAGCGAGCGCGAGCGAGGAGCGAGCGAGCGAGCGAGCGAGCGAGCGCGAGCGAGCGAGCGAGCGAGCGAAGCGAGCGAGCGAGCGAGCGAGCGAGCGAGCGAGCGAGCGAGCGAGCGAGCGAGCGAGCGAGCGAGCGAGCGAGCAAGAGAGCGAGCGAGCGAGCGAGCGAGCGAGCGAACGGAGCGAACGGAGCGAGCGAGCGAGCGAGCGAGCGAGCGAGCGAGCGAGAGAGAGCGAGCGAGCGAGCGAGCGAGCGAGCGAGCGAGCGAGCGAGAGCGAGCGAGCCAGCGAGCGAGCGAGCGAGCGAGCGAGCGAGCGAGCGAGCGAGCGGAGCGAACGAGGAGCGAGCGAGCGAGCGAGCGAGCGAGCGAGCGAGCGAGAGCGAGCGAGCGAGCGAGCGAGCGAGCGAGCGAGCGGAGCGAGCGAGCGAGCGAGCGAGAGCGAGCGAGCGAGCGAGCGAGGAGCGAGCGAGCGAGCGAGCGAGAGAGCGAGCGAGCGAGCGAGCGAGCGAGCGAGCGAGCGAGCGAGCGAGCGAGCGAGCGAGCGAGCGAGCGAGCGAGCGAGCGAGCGAGCGAGCGAGCGAGCGAGCGAGCGAGAGAGAGAGCGAGCGAGCGAGCGAGCGAGCGAGCGAGAGAGGAGCGAGCGAGCGAGCGAGCGAGCGAGAGCGCGAGCGAGCGAGCGAGCGAGCGAGCGAGCGAGCGAGCGAGCGAGCGGCGAGCGAGCGAGCGAGCGAGCGAGCGAGCGACGAGCGAGCGAGCGAGCGAGCGAGCGAGCGAGCGAGCGAGCGAGGAGCGAGCGAGCGAGCGAGCGAGCGAGCGAGCGAGCGAGCGAGCGACCGACCGAGCGAGCGAGCGAGCGAGCGAGCGAGCGAGCGAGCGAGCGAGCGAGCGAGCGAGCGAGCGAGCGAGCGAGCGAGCGAGCGAGCGAGAGCAGCGAGCGAGCGAGCGAGCGAGCGAGCGAGCGAGGAGCGAGCGAGCGAGCGAGCGAGCGAGCGAGCGAGCGAGCGAGCGACGAGCGAGCGAGCGAGCAGCGAGCGAGCGAGCGAGCGAGCGAGCGAGCGAGCGAGCGAGCGAGCGAGCGAGCGAGGAGCGAGCGAGCGAGCGAGCGAGCGAGCGAGCGAGCAGCCAGAGCGAGCGAGCGAGCGAGCGAGCGAACGGAGCGAGCGAGCGCGAGCGAGCGAGAGCGAGCGAGCGAGCGAGCGAGCGAGCGAGCGAGCGAGCGAGCGAGCGAGCGAGCGAGCGAGCGAGCGAGCGAGCGAGCGAGCGAGCGAGCGAGCGAGCGAGCGAGCGAGCGAGCGAGCGAGAGAGAGCGAGCGAGCGAGCGAGCGAGCGCGAGCGAGCGAGCGAGCGAGCGAGCGAGCGAGCGAGCGAGCGAGCGAGCGAGCGAGCGAGGGAGCGAGCGAGCGAGCGAGAGAGAGCGAGCGAGCGAGCGAGCGAGCGAGCGAGCGCTAGGGCGAGCAGCGAGCGAGCGAGGAGCGAGCGGCGAGCGACGGGCGGCGAGCGGGCGAGCGGGAGAGCGAGCGAGAGAGCGAGCGAGCGAAGCAGCGAGCGAGCGAGCGAGCATCGAGACGAGCACCTATCGAGATCTATCGATCAGCGAGCGAGCTAGGATCGAGCGAGATATCTAGAGAGCGATCGATCTAGCTATCTATCTATAGCTATCTATCATCTATCTACTATCATCATCTATCTATCTATCTATCTATCTATCTATCTATCTATCTATCTATCTATCTATCTATCTATCTATCTATCTATCTATCTATCTATCTATCTATCTATCTATCTATATTATAGATATTATGAAAGTAGACATTACTGCATAGGAAACTGTATTTTTTTAATTTATCCCAGGAATTTTTAAACTAGAACTTAGATACATATAAATGTCTTTATGCATGTGGAATTAATATTCAACAGGAGTATGCTTAATTTAAAATTATCTAAACTATCATCTCAAATATCTTCATACTTAATTAGTAAGAAAATATTAACATCACCACCATTTTATCAAATATATAGATACAAATTAAAATTATTCATCTAGACATATTGAAAAGTAACCACATAATTTCTAACAATTTTTCACACTTTTCACGTTAAAACCACACCTACCCTGTGAGCTTTGAACTACATATTAAGCATGGTTTATACAAATTTTCTTAAAATTCAAGTTTTTTCCCCAAAGACTCCAAAGAAAACTTGTCTACAGAATACAATAATAGACTCTAACAAAATTTAACAAGTACTACCTATAACAACAAACCAAAAAAGTCAACAATTTAAATGTTTCCATGGCAAAATCCCCGTGGGCATAATAAATCAACTCATTACTAAAGTAAGATCTTCATTCATAAAAAAAAACACAGTACATCTTTCGAATAAGAAAAGTTGAAGAAGAAACAAACAACAATTATTATTAATTCTTATTCATTTAAATATATTTATACAAAAAATAAAATATTGCTGACCAATAGACAAATTAATCTGCTGCTGTTAAGTATCTCATAATAACAGGGGCAGTGGGTTAAAAAAGCAACGGAATAAAATCTATAAACAATTGGAGCAATACAAGGAAAGAAAAAAAAAAAAAAAAAGATCTGGAAAAAAATAGAGAGAAAGAGGAAAAAAACAACACTATAAAACCGCGAAAGTCCAAATAATATTTATGCTTGAAAACATTGTGAAAAAAAGATTAAAACGAGAAAAATTATTACAAATTCTAGATTTTTTTTATTAAACTTGTAGCAAGTATCAACTAGTTGTCCATCTATTGGTTGGACTAACTGTCTTCGCTTAAAGACAGACAGACGTGATGTGGTTAGAGCACATTTGAAAGAACACACATGAATTCACACGTTCAATATAAAACCAGGAAAAATCATGGTAAATCATGGTGGGTTCTCACTCTAAAAGAGTGAGATTTTAAAAAGAATCATTTGAGTGAGAGCAGTTGATCGTTAGAGCGAATGAGTAGTTTTCCTCTGAAAAATTCCTGTAAAAGTTGTTTAAACTAAATTTCGAAAAAAAAACAAAAACTCAAACTGGCAACTTTTCTTTGAATATGTTGGTAAAACATAAAACTTTAGCAACTGCTGCAGCATCAATAGACGCAGCAGAAAATTAAAACTCTAAACAAACATTCCCGTTTTTCCTTGGCCGGCCCGACTTTACAAGTGCAAATTTGTGGAGCATTAAATTATTTCTAAACTGTATAACATGTGCGTGCTTTAATAAAGTCTATTCATGCATTTATACTCACAGATAGAGGCCGTCTTTAAGACCGACTCGCTGTAGAATATCCAGAAACGTTAACGAGGATGTTTAGCTGTTGATTTTTCTTTTGTTTGTTTTATAATTTTTTACGATTTGCTACTGGATTTTTAGAAAAATTTCTTAACAATACTATTGGTTTGTTTAATTTGGCTTTATTTAACAGTCATTTGTAAGATTATAATGATCACACTGTGATCATGATGGAAGTTATTTTAAATTTCTTTTTGATTTTGACTGGACATAATTAATTTTAAAACGCTTACAAATTGTTTTATGCAGAGATTAAGTAAGTGATTGTTTTGCACTATGGCGACAAAAGAAGTTTGGTGTATCAGATTCTATGGTTATAAACGAGAAACGTTTTAGACGACTTATTAAAGAATTAAGTTATGCATTCTACATTTATCCGATTTCTTTTATACATTTTAGTGGTAAGATTATAATGAAATCATATTGAATTTTTCATAAAAGTTATGCAATTGTTTGGAAAATATTCCGGAATATAATATTTTCGAGAAAGGAAATATACCTTAGATAATCTAACTCTAAAAGAGATGCATAATCATAATTCAAAGAGGTCTGAACACACATTTTGTGATCTCGATAAGATAATAATAGAAAGAATTTTTGGAAATACAAACACTCTGTTCTGAAGTAAAACCTATTCCAAAAAGTGCATTCTGCATCGATCGAAACAAATAGTAGTCGGGGTGGGCATGGTCTGGGTTATAAGGTGGTGGGAAAACTTTCCAACCACCTCATTCTACATACGCTTTTCAAACGAATCATTTGCCCATAATAAATAGGAACCTTTTGGTACTACCAAATACTGTAGTACAGAGCATTACTGTAGAACCAAGGAATATGGATTTTGAGTCAATTCGGGTGGTCTGCCGGGATTCACATACGATTCCTCATGCTTTATATTATCGTACTAGATTCATTTTCCATCGCAAGTTTGCGTTAAATCAGCATTTCGGACAAAATTTCCTTAATTTGATATGGGTCCTATTGCTAGCATGCAATTCAAAGTTATTGTTCAGTAACTGCCAATAGATTAGGTTAGGTTGATAGGATGATGTATACTACATCAAATCTGCTCCTTATCATGAAAAAAAAGTTCACTGAATGAATAATTTTTCAGTGTTCAGAAACTCAGTTTCCTGAACGTAATTCCTAAGAATCTTCCAATCAGTCTTAGTTAGGAATGTTATTTCCGGAATAACATCACTTCTAAGATCTTGGATCTAACTTCGACGAATGCCTGGCAGTGGCAAAGAAAGTACTCCAGAGTTTCACTGTGCTCTACATTAGTCTGAATCCGCAAGTCCAATTTTGCATAGATGTGCTAGTAATCCTGTGTGTCCACTCAGAATACGTACCATCATACTAATTTCAGACTTGCTAATTTTGAGGAGATTTTTCGTCTTGCTCTCATCAGTGTCACCCCATAGGATCTTCATGGTTCTACCCACTGTTTCATTATTCCAAGAGGCCTTATGGGATTCTCTCACCCATATTTTTAGTTCAGCTTTTGTTGCGTCGAATGGTTTTGCGTTCCCTTTAAAGCTATTACATTCGCCCTTTCGTTGCCGACTACTCCCGAGTGGGCTGGTACCCATACGATGTAAACCTTACTTCTGGGAGAGTATTCAGTTAAAGCTTTCTTACAATCCAATACAGTCTTAGATTAAATTCTATCATCTGATATCGCCCTAATTGCCTACTGGCTGTCGGTAAATATATTAAGCGCTGTGGGCGCCATATTTATTCTAATCCAATTTACGCATTCCGTTAATGCTCGTACTTCTGCCTGGAAGCTTGTGTTATGATTTGGTAAACGGTGGTATATTTCAGTTACTGGGTCTTCAATATAGAACCCCAGTCCCACTTTGTCCCCCAATTTAGAGCCATCCGTGTAACAACCGATTCTTACTGACCAAAACATTCTATCTGCGATCCTGCCAATAGTTTGGCAAGCTCTTGTTGAGTTTAACTACAATCTTCATGGAATAATGCCTACAAATCTTAATCTTCAAACATTTTTGGTTGGCCTGGGCAACCTTCATCTTCAGTGTGAAAATCACCACTTCTGAATCGCATAAACCATCAAGCAATGGAACACATTTGCCATAAACTTCGGTAAGCAATCGATCTACGTGAGTGGCAATTTTTTGAAGAAGTAAATCAAAACGCTTTGTTGGCACATAATTCAAAATTTTATATCAGAGTCTTTCCGATTTGAACAAAGAGATGATGATCCAATATTAAACTTTGTAGTAAATAACTGCTCAAAATCGACTAAAGTTAAACAAGGAATCCTTAAGAACAAAGTGCTATATCTTCTGTTTAATTCCTTCTTATCGAAACTTTCTGCATCTTAGCGATATAATGATGTCCTATGTTAAAAATGGAATTCTCTAAAACGGCAGTACTGCTTGAGGTGTTATCGTATGGGAGAAGAATGCATGATATCTTATGTCATAGGGTGAAGAATTATCTCAGATACGAGTATAACAACTTCACAGCGAGAAAATTTCCTTTTTTTTTTCTGCTTAATCTTGGACCCCTTTAGATTTTGAGGTTTATCTTTTATAATATGTTAACTTTCTCGGATGATGCATAAATTGCATTCGCCGTCAGCACTTGAGTCATGAATTAAGGAAACTTATTGAGTATCTACTTATGAGATCATAATGTGAGGAGGAAGCCTCCAGATATTACATCACTCAGGAATACTGATTGGAAAATTCTAAGGAGGTACGTTTAGAATATTTCGTTTCTGAACGATAATTAGGCCAATTCTAAATAATAAACTCTCTGAAAGTTTGTTCCCTCTTCTATAACTAAAGCACGCAAGAGGGAACAAGCTCCCTTTGAATAATTGTTCATAATTGACCTGAATACCTTCATAGAATGTGTTCTATTGTTTTCAACGTGCGAGAGATACATATAAGGTTTGTTCCACCAACATTTTCCATGCAAAGGAGAACATAACGATAGCGTATTGTGTATTTCTGGTGTATTTCTTCGGATCCGTATTATTCATCCTCCTTTCAACCCAATAAAGCTATAAAGGCTACAAAATTGTTAATCCAGAGACCAAAGTACACCTTTCTGAAGAACTGAGCAGCACTGAACCCAAATATAAAAGTTGTCAACCTTAATTTTAAAGTCGACAGATTTGACATTTAGATGTCATAAGAGATTTTATAAATAAGCGTATCTTTGTGCTGTGTTAGTTAGGAGTTAGGAGTTTTTTTCCAAACTTCATGAAGCTCTGGAAAGCCTGACATGATGGAGAGATTCAGCGCTACTCAATCCTCTGGCTTTCGACTTTCTTAAATTTTTTCCTGTGTAATTTGCCATAACATCTTCTTTTGTAATGGACCATTAAATCATCGGGAAGAACTGTCGTGCATCATCGAGTGTATTGTAACTCGTTGGCTGCTCCCAAATTTTGGCATAATTAAGGTTGGGTTAGAGCAATACTTTACTGTTTCCGTTTAGATCTTTGTCGTTGGCAAGTATTTCAGACTTATGGTCAGATACCCTTGATATAAATAAATATATTTAAATTAAGATTAACCATTCTTCAGTAGAGTTTTAATTTTAATTTGATATTATATTGTAAACCCATCCACTGTGCAATTACTGTTAGTTATGTTTTATTCAAGCTTGCAACTTTGGCTACTAAATTCTTCATATACAATGTCGGTGCGATCCGCTTAAAAAATATCTAAGAATTTCTTAAGAACATTCTTGTTCTTAATTTTTCTTGTTTTATCTTTTGGCATCGTCTTCTTTTTCCACCCAGTGATCATAATTGATAATGATCAAAACGTTTTATCAAAATATTTTATATGTACAAATGAAAACGGCGAAAAAAATTTAAAGAAAATTAATTTGCTAACATTTTTATAAAAAACAAGAGTTAGCTAAGCTAAACAATTAGTTAAAAAGAGATCTCTCCTAATTCAGGTATATAAGGAAGCGATTAATAATTATCTTTAATATCTCAATAAAAACGATTATATTTGTGATATAATTGACATTTTTATAGTTTTTCCTTTAGAAGTCTATTTTTTTTACTCTAATAGTAAGTAAATAACCTATATGTATGTATAACCTATACCAATGTTGAAGTCAATGAAATCAATCAATTTTAAACGTTTAAATAAAAGAAATAACCTCTTTAAAACAATAACTACTTATTATTTAAAAAAAGAAAAATCACAACTCTAATAAACAAATTTGATTAACACCAATTAACTTAACATTATTACATTAAATACAAATTTAATGGTAAAATGGAAAAATAACAATATCTAATTGTTTTAAACCATTTATTATAAATTATAAAAGCTTTATTTATAAATAATTAAACAAACAATTCAATTAGATATTAAGCAAAGCTAAAGAAACAAAAGACTTAAGAAACAAGAGTTGCTTAAGACAAGCTAAACGTTTAAATAGTTTTTCATGAAACACCCAAAATGTCTTAAGAAAAACTAAACAATCTCTTTTTTTTTTTTGTTGTGTTTGTTGTTTATTGAATGAAAAATGATTGTAATATTTTAATTAATGTGTGGCAAGTAGAACACTTGTTAACATAATTTTGTTTGTTATAATAACAATGAAACTAACTAAAGAAACTCTTTGGCAAGTAGCAAACATTAAAAATAATGATGAAAAATTATTAGTTAAACTAGACAAGAAACTTGTTGCAATATAAACAAAGTTAATAAGCTATTCATTTAAATCAATCAAATCAAAAACGTTTTAGTTTTTGTGCTAATATTTAACCTTATTAAAAATCAAACACTTAAATTGTTGTTAAGAAAATTTCACTTTTTGAAAGAAACGAATAAAATCCATAACTAACTATAAATCTTAATTTAATGGTTTACTTGTTAAAACAATTGTTTTTTTTTTTGCCAAAATATAAAAATTAGTTTTTAAGACAAAATATTTAGGTTAGACTTACCAAATATCTGCTGATGCTGCTACCAATAGTTGCACGCAATCTAAACAACCTCTGGCTGCTGCATAATGCAGCGCTAATGCGCCTCCATTGGGCCTTTCCACCGAAGAAATACTGCCCGAGTGCATTGAATCGGAATATGTATCCAATTGATGGGAATGCATTTTCGTACTTTTATTATTATTGCTGTTGTTGTTGTTGTTACTGCTGTTATTGTTACAATTATTACTAGTGTTGTTGTTATTGTGTTGATTAAAATTTTGCAGGTTGCTGGCATTTAATTGAGGTGGCGCGTAATCATTGGTTGTTCTGGAAATACAAAAGAAAATAAGGAAAATTAAAGAAAACTGTAAAGAAAATTTATGTTTCTAAAAAATTGTGTTGCATTTTCGTTTTGTTGTACAAAAAAAATGTTTTACAACACTAGTTTTCTTTTTAAAAAGCATAAAAGTATGCTTTAGTTTTCTATTTAAAACAATTTGTGTGGCAAGTAGAGTTTAAGAAATGTAAGAAATGTTATAGCCAACTTTTAGGCTTTTGCATTAAATGATACTATGAAGTAAAACAAAAGACTTAAGCAACAAGCTTGATTAACATCTCATGAAGAATCTAAGAGAAATTTATTAAAAACTTATGAAATTTTTTAAAAATATGGAAATTTTAACAAAAAAAAAAAAAATTAAAGAACATTTTATGGAAATTTTTCTAAAAAAATAGCAAAATTTATCGAAAATTTCCTAAAAATATAAAATATTACGCAAGAATTTATTTATTTATTTATTAATTTATAAAATATAAAAAGAATTTATATAAAAAAAAAAACAGAAAATTAAAGAAAAATTATCAAATATTTTGTAAAAATTGAGAAATAAAAAAATTAAAATATGTAGAAAATTAAACTTTTTCTAAAAATGGCAAATTTTTTCGATAGAACAGAAAGAAAGTCAATCGAAAATTTGCTAAAAATAGAAAATTTATTGAATTTTTCTTAAAAATATAAAATTTATTAAATTTTTTTTAAAATGGAAGGGAAATACATTGAAAATTTACTAAAAATAAAAAAAATTTCCTGAAAATTTTCTAAAAATGGGAAACGTATTGAAATTCTTCTAAAATAAGAAGGAAATTTTTTGAAAATTTCCAAAAAATAGAAAATCGATAACAAATCGAAAATTTCCTTAAAATAGAAAATCTATCGAATATTCTCTAAAGAAAAATTGTTGAAAATTTTCTTAAAATAGAAATTTAATCAAAAATTTTGAAATTTTCTTAAGAATCCGACCTTTTATCGAAAATTTTGGAAAATTGGGAAATTTATTGAAAATTGTTTAAAGTTTCGTAGGAAATAGAAATTTAATTGAAAAATAAGATATTTATCGAAAAATTTTTAAAAATAGGATATATATTGAAAATTTTCTACAAATAGAATATTTATTGAAAATTTCTTAAAAAATCTAAAATTTTCGAAATGTCGAACATTTATTGAAAATTTTCTAAAGTTTCGTAGGAAATAGAAATTTTATCGAAAATTTTCTAAAAATAGAAAATATATTGAAAATTTCCTAAAAATAGAAAATTTATTGAAAAATTCTTAAAAATCGAAACTTTTCGAAAAGTGGGAACTTTATTGAAAATTAATTTTTTTTTAAATTGGAAGGAATAGAAAATTAATCAAAAATTTCCTAAAATAAAAATTTATCAACAATTTTCTAAAAATAGGAAATATATTAAAAAATTTCCAAAATTGGAAGGAAGGAATAGAAAATTTATCGAAAATTTCCTAAAAATAAGAAATTTATCGAAAATTTTCTCAAAATAGGAAATATATTGAAAATTTTATAAAACTATAAAATTTATCTAAAAATTTCCTAAAAATATAAAATTTATTGAAAATTTTCTTAAGTTTAAAAAAAAATTCAAAAATTTTATAAAAATGTGGAATTTATTAATAATTAATAATTATTATAATTAATTATTATTATTAATAAATAATAATAGGAAATATATTGAAAATTTTCTAAAATTGGAAGGAAGGAATAGAAAATTTAAAAATAAGAAATTTATAGAAAATTTTCTAAAAATAGGAAATATATTGAAAATTTTATAAATATATTAAATTTATTGAAAATTTTCTAAAATTTTAAAAAATATAGAAAATTTTCTCAAAATGGGGAATTTATTAATAATTTACCAAAAAATTTCTAAAAATGGGTAATTTATTAAAAATGTTCTATAAATAGAAAAGGTATCAACATTTTTCTAAAAAAAGAGAAAGTTGTCTAAAACTGAAAAATTTAATTTTCTAAAAATGAAAAATAAAATTTTCTAAAAATAAAAATATTAATCAAAGTTTTATAAAAATAAAAATTGGTTGTCAAATTCCGAAAAATACAAAAAAAAGGTCGAATATTTCCTAAAATAAGATATTTATTAATATTTTCCTATAAAAGGAAAAATTTGGAAAATTCCTAAAAACTGGAACAAACTTGTAAATTTGTTCAATATATATAAGTTTGGAAAATTTGTTCATATCATATAAATATGAAATTACATATGTATTTTTACTTAATTCTAATTATTTTCTTGTTTAACTCTGGTTTAAGATTTTGTTAACATTTAAATATTAATGTCAGTGCTTTTGTACTTTTTAATCAAATTTACGAAGAAAAACTTTCCCAATTAAGTTAAAACTGAAAAATTATTTAAATTTTACACGCTCTTTTTACACTCAACTGTGTATAAAAATTAATGTACATATCAGATAAGAAAAATATGTACATTAGGGCTACATGTTTTATATTGAGAGTTTTAAAGGTACTTAATATAGCCCACGAAGAATTTAAACGATATATATCGAGTGCTTTAATTCATATAGGGCCGACATACATAAATATTCCGTTAAAATATTGCATATCTTTGGAAAATTTTATACCGGTATAGTTCTTAACCTCTCAATGTGTTATCACTCCAATAAGCATCAAACTAGCATTTGCGCCTAATTTTAGTTACATCCCTAATGAAAACAAAAATAATTACTTTATAAATATATATCACTTTTTAGTTATACACACTACTAATTAAATTATTTACACTTTTTAACTAGTATTCTTCTGAGTTAAGCAGTTACCCAAATATTTATTTAATTTAACAAAATCTACAAAATTTCTTTATTTCTTTAAAAAAAATTTTTACATTTACATGCTCTACTAATAATGTTTTATATTTTGAGCTGCTATATAGAGTGAAGCCGAATGAATATAGTCTTAAAGGTGTCTCGTTCTTAAAAATTAAAGCACCGAAAAAATATAAAACAAAATAAGAACTAAAAGTAAAAGTTTTTTTTTTTCATTTACACTTGTTTTATGTTCATTACTTTTATTACATATGTACACATTGAGTGTTGTTTAATTTCTTGAGAAAATTTTAATGGGTTTTGATTTCATTTTCTAATAAATTTATTGCAGAAAACTGTTATAAAATTCCGTTGTTGTAAATGAAGAAAAATGAAAAGTACGAGTATTATAAGTTAGAGTATACAGGCAAATCCCGGTATAATGAATCTCATTTTAACGAAAATCCGATATAACGCACATTGTTAGTTAGCATGTCTCACCTATCGATAAAAAGCATTCACTTTTTTTACAATCTGAATCTGCAAGATGCGAAGTTAACGATAAGTTTTGCATCAATAAAGTTTAAATCGGACACGTGCAATTAATAAAATTTTGCAGCTAAACAAATTATTTCGAAGAGGACGATGATATCCCATCATGGCATAAGACAAAATTATCTATTCTCAAATTCAGTTTTTTTCTTAAAAAATTTTAATTTTATCTTTTTGATTAATTTTGGATCTAATAAATTAAATGAAATGAAGGAAAGAGGTGGGAACTATTTTTCAACTATTTATTCAAACAGACAGATGTTCAAAATTGAAAAAAACTTTTGCGTTCTTATTAGTTGTTTGGAATAAAATTTAAAAAGATAATTTTATATATTGAATTAAATTGTTTTTTGTTCATTAAATATAAACATACATTTACTAAGAAATATAATTCCGATACAACGAATTTTTCGATTTAACGAAAAGCTGACATGATTATCAGTTATAAGGGGAGTAGCCGGTATTCTAGCTAGCAATCAATCAATAGAGCGAGCGAGCGAGCGAGCGAGCGACCGAGCGAGCGACCGAGCGAGCGAGCGAGGGAGCGAGCGAGCGAGCGAGCGAGCGAGACGAGCGAGCGAGCGAGCGAGCGAGAGAGCGAGCGAGGAGCGAGCGAGCGAGCTAGCGAGCGAGCGAGCGAGCAGCGAGCGAGCGAGCGAGCGAGCGAGCGAGCGAGAGCCGAGAGCGAGCAGCGAGCGAGCGAGCGAGCGAGCGAGCGAGCGAGCGAGCGAGCGAGCGAGCGAGCGAGCGAGCGAGCGAGCGAGCGAGCGAGCAGCGAGCGAGCGAGCGAGCGAGCGAGCGAGCGAGCGAGCGAGCGAGCGAGCGAGCGAGCGAGCGAGCGAGCGAGCGAGCGAGCGAGCGAGCGAGCGAGCGAGCCAGCGAGCGAGCAGCGAGCGAGCGAGCGAGGAGCGAGCGAGCGAGCGAGCGAGCGAGCGAGCGAGCGAGCGAGCGAGCGAGCGAGCGAGCGAGCGAGCGAGCGAGCGAGCGAGCGAGCGAGGAGCGAGCGAGCAGCAGCGAGCGAGCGAGCGAGCGAGCGAGCGAGCGAGCGCGAGCGAGCGAGCGAGCGACCGAGCGAGCGAGCGAGCGAGCGAGCGAGCGAGCGAGCGAGCGAGCGAGCGAGCGAGCGAGCGAGCGAGCGAGCGAGAGAGAGAGCCAGCGAGCGAGCCAGCGAGCGAGCGAGCGAGCGAGCGAGCGAGCGAGCGAGCGAGCGAGCGAGCGAGAGAGCGAGCGAGCGAGCGCGAGCGAGCGAGCGAGCGAGCGAGCGAGCGAGCGAGCGAGCGAGCGAGCGAGCGAGCGAGCATCTACTAGTACGATCGATCTAGCTAAAGATCTATCGATTCTATCTATCTATCTATCTAGCTACGATCTCGATCCTATCTATCTATCTATCTATCTCTATCCTATCTATCTATCTATCTATATCTATCTATCTCTATCTACCATTATCTATCTACTTCATCTATCTATCTATCTATCTATCTATCTATCTACTATCTATCTATCTATCTATCATCTATCTATCTATCTATCTATAATCTATCTATCTATCTATCTATCGAGTATCTATCTATCTATCTATCTTCTATATTATCATCTATATCTATCTATCTTATATACATCTATCTATCTATCATATATCTATCTATCTATATATCTCATATCTACTATATCAGCTATCTATCTATCTATCTATCATCTATCTATCTATCATTATCTATCATCTATCTACTGATAGATCTATATCTATCTATCTATCATCTATCTATCTATCTATTATCTATCTATCTATCTATCTATCTTCTATTATCTATGTCGATCTATCTAGCTATCTATCTATCTATCTATCTATCTATCTACTGTTTTAAAAACCCTTAGAATTTTCCCATTTCTAAGCAGATTACTTTTTTTGCGATATAGTCATTATTTTCCAGACAATTGCTACTTTAAGATTTTAAAACGTACACATAATTATTACCTTCTGGCTTAGTTAAACAAGTTAATTGAACTTTAACCATTATACAGACATACATATTTAATTTAACTAATACTACAACACTTGTTGTAAATATTTTAAATTTAATGGAGACATTAAATTTTTAAGATTTTGATAATTGTTTTCTTCGGTTGCTTGTAAGTATTAGTAAATACGCATACACACAGAAACAAGCAATAAATAAATATTACTATATTACAAATAATTTTAATAATGTGTTAAAATAACATAAAAATACTATTTAAAATCATTTCTTATAAAAACCAACCAAATATTATGAATATATTTGCCAAAAAAATTAAACAACCAAAAAATATTATGCAAATTTTAAATTTTAAGTAAACATTTCACTTTTTGCATTTGTAAAGATTAAAATAAAAATGAAAACATTAAAAAAATTTTAAACAAAAAAAGAAGATTCACTTTTGTTTTCATCTTTTAAACAAACAATTGTTAAAGTCAGTTTGTATGTATGGGTATTTATTTGGAAATTTTCGTATTTAAACAAAAGTCACATACTACAAACGTAGTCATCATTTACTATTCAAACACGTATGTTGGTTATAAGATATGTACAGATAGTTGGATGGATGGATGTGTTACAATAAACCGCCACAGATTAAAATACTAAACAGAAAACCGTTAATAAATCTTGTTAATGGCGAAATTGTTAGAGTTTGTTGTTGTTTGTGTATATTTATTGTGTGAATAAATAAATGTACAAGTGTCGGTGTCTGTTTTGAATGTTTTTAAATTGAATTTCCCAGCATCAAATTTTTGCATTTATAGTACAATTAAAACAAACAAACAAATGAAGAAACTAAACAACCAATATTTGTTTGTTTTAATTGTGCCATTAATGCAAAATATGATGCTGGGGAAGCTGACAAGTATACCCAAGAATAAGTAATAGTATTTTACAATGTGAAAATGATCAGTGTCAGTCAGTTATAGATCAAAACATAAATAACTGACGACACTTCAATAAAAACATATATTTTATCTGAAAATTACCCAAAAAGTTGGTTTAAAGATTGGGGGTCTTATAAGAATTTAGAATATTTTAATATTTGTAGGGACATTTGAAAATATTCACATTCTTTGATCTTTCCAAAGTCATTGGCCAAGACCTTGTTATCGACCATCCGATAATATGGTTAAAAGAATAATGTCAGACATAAACCTTAAACATAGGCAACATGCTTATGTCAAGGGTACATCAGTGGACATCGCAACACAAAGGTTATCATTCGCTAGGAAATAGCTCATGGGCCTACTGATACTCAAGCAACACGTTCGTTGTAATCGATTTTTATTACAATTTTTGCCCAAAAAGTTAATCAGCTAATTGAATCAAAAGTTAGAATAGATCTAATTACGCTACTCTATGGCAATGTGTCTCTGGTAGGCATGTGTGCCTTTAGCACTGTTGAGAATTGCTGGTCCTATACTCTATGTGTTGTCTACATTTTTATTTTTGCTCAATGATTATTCCTGATCTAAATACTTATCTCTGTCATTGAGGGTTTTTTGTCTTTCTTATGAAAAGACTGATTTCAGACTTCGTTGGGTTAACACTTATGGTTGAGCCTAGTTTAAGGCCCCGTTCAAGGTCTCCTTGGCCCTTCTACACAAGTAGATTGAAGTTAATGACATCAGTTTCATATTGGACAAATAAGTCTATGTTCATTCCCGGTTAGAGTTCTAGATAGACTATTAAATAAGCATGATTAATCTATTCTATCTATTTCTTAAGTTAATCCAGACATGGAGCGCCCGATCATCACGAAACTGTTCTAAGGATTGAATAAGGGTATCAGTTTGTAAGTTGTTGAAAGCACATTCGTTATCAGTGCAAGTGTTAGCTAAAGCTCTGGGAATTATGCTGGATATTTCCCCAATTTAATCATACATAAGATATGAGGCCGGGCGGCTCTTACATTAGGGAACATCAGGGAAAATACCTGTAGGAATCAATTTTTACGCCTATGGTTCTAAATTGGCAGACAAAACGGACCTGGGGTCTGTCTACATTGAAAATCTAAAAAATGAAATTCACTACCTTCTAAATATTACAACACAGGCATAAGTCGAAGCCCAGAGACCTAAATATACCTTTATAGAGGACTGACCAGCGCTAAATCTACATTACATCATGTTTTCTATGCCTTTTTTGGGTTTGTTTGAAGTCTATAGATGGCTAAAAGGCTGGACCGATGTTCCCGAAATTTTCAGTGATTTCGCGTAAGTCTGTAAGGAACAATAGGCAACTTTTTACTTCAAAATTTCAAGTGGACGAGTTGCCATGCTCACATTCAAAATAAATATAGATATTAAAAGAGCCATTAAATTTTGCACGAACAACTTTGACATCCATATTTAGGAATTAAATGGACGTTATAGCTTTAGTGGGCGTGGCAAGTCTCATATAAAGAAAATCTTAAATTAGTATATCTAAGAAAATATAACAGCTAGAGCGCTCAAATTTTTTCTGAGCCAATTTAGTATCAATATGAACATTAAGGTTAAAAAATGGGCGGATAAGCAATAGGAGGCGTGGTATCTGCAATATGAAGAAAAATCGTTTAACTGCAAAAGTATTAGAGGTAAAATTCTCAAATTTTGTATGAACTTTGATAAATTTTTATATAAACATTTCGGTAATAAATTGGCGGACTTAGCAGTAGGGGGTGTGGTACCTCCCGTATGATATTTGGGAAACTATTACAGCTAAAATCAGGATTTGGTATAATAATTTTAATTGATATTTTGTTTATGTGGAAGTTCAGTAGATTTCAAAAATCCGTTCAAAAGTTTTTTAGTTTACTTGAGATTCTAACCGTTAAGTGTTATCACAAATCACTTAGGTCCACTTATATGTTTACTTGGTATAGATTGGTATATTTGATTTAATATTCAAAATATAATCATGATCAATTTATAAATTTTGTTTATTTTTTGTAATTTCTCTCTTAATTTCTTCTCTTGTTTTTTAAACTTTGCGCACATTTGTATTGTTTTCAAAATTACATATTTTAAATTTTGTTTTGTTTTACTATAAAATAGAAAACATTTCTTTTAACAATACATGTCAATTTCATAATAATAATAAACTTGAAAATTTCACTTGGCACACCTTCCCTGTTTTTTTTTTTAATTTTCTTCATATATTCAACATTTGCGTAAACATTTATATTAGGTTTTTTTTATTTGTTTAAATTTCGTTTTTTTTCTCTTTACCTTAATTTTATGGCAATATCGCGACATTTAACACATGGCACTTGTTTATTTTTGAGCAACATTTCCACAGGTGTTGGAGCATTTAACGAGTCATATGAAGAATCTGTTTCACTGTTAGTAAAATTCATATGTTCTACCGGTTTTAAATTGAGACCTGATTTTTTCGCCGCCCGCGGAGAGGAGGAGGAGGAGTCATCTAGGGAACCTCCTAGGCCTCTTTTACTGAAATAACCTAAATGATCCTCTACACTGGAATGGGCATTGAAAAGTATGCGCTCATATTCCGCTACATCACATTCATTTAGGGAAACTTTTTGTTCAAATACCCGAGGTCTTAGAGCGGTCTGCTTGAGTAGTTCCATTCTTTTGTGTCGTAGTTCTATGGAAAATATTAAACGAACACGCACAAATCTACGTAAACGAGCTTGAGATGCCTTAAGATTGGCCCGTTTTAGCTGACGGCGATTTTGTTTTAGTTCTAGTTTTTCTAAACGTGTTAAGGACTTGGCACTGATATTTAGAGGTGCTGAACTATAATCGTTTAAGGCTAGCAAATCTAAATTAGAACGATATTTACGCCAAGGCACTAAATCAAATTGACCAAAACGTTTTTCACAATTTTCACCTAAACCCGACCAGGGATGAAAATTTTCCTTAGAATCGTTATAACACAAAATCCAATCGGAAGAAGAACCAGCAGAATTGGAGGTCGTATTTGTGGTCGAAGAAGAAAATGAAGTAGATTTTTTAGTGTTGTTGTTATTACTGACTTTCTTGCGAGCCAATGGCGAATTAACTAATTTATTTTTACAACTGACTTGTGGTTTATGATAGAGTTTATAGCGCGGCACCAATTTCTTTTCCAACATGCGTGTATCTAAACCATATTCGCTACGTAATAATTCCAATTCTTTTGATGAGGCAGCATACTGAGCACCATTCCACAATGTTACCGGTGCTGCTGTTGCCGTTGCTGTAGAGATTCTTGTTGCCGTTGTATTGGTAGATAGAAAACTCTCACGGCGAGACATAATCTAATTAAAATCGAGAAAAAATAATGTAATTTGTAACTCTGTGTGTGAATATTAGTTTTTATTTTAGTTTATTTTGGTTGATTTTAGGGTTTTTTTGTTCGATCTTTTTTGGCGTTTTATTTTTTGTTATATTAATAATTTTCATTCTAAACTCATTATTAGTTTCCGGTGTATGATTTTGAGGGGGTTTCCGTTTTTTGTTTAGCTGTGGTGAGAGTGAGTGAGTGAGTGTATTTGTATTTGATTGTTTATCTTTATGTATGCTTTGTTTATTCTTGTTAGAGTTGTATGGGTTAACGCGCACTTGTTCATTTATTAACCGAGCGAGCGAACAGATTGGACGACGTCTGTTCGTTGTAACGTATTTTCCGAAAATGATGACAAATGTTTTTGAAAAGGTATGCAAAACCCCTAAAACCTTAAATTCAAAAATTAACGTTTAGTTTAGTTTTTATTTATGTTTTTGTTTTTAGAGAAAAAAATGTTATTTTATAAATATAATTTTTTTGGAGTATCTGTCTGTTTTTGCTCTTTGACTTGTTACCTTTTTGCGTATTTTAATGAATGATTTTTTCAGCTATTCGCTCATTTTAACACTCATTCTTTTGTTTATTTTTTTTTAATATTTTACTATTGTTATTATTAACCTTTTTTTAAGAGCGTAGTTTTTAGTTTGTTTTTAATAGATTTTTAATAATTTTTACAGTGTTTTGTAATACTTTGTTTTCACTCCAAATCGTTAACGTAATCTTTGTATTTTGTTTAATTTGTTTGAATATATTTAAATTGATTGATTTGTAGGTTAGTGGTATTATATTTCAGTTTTATTTTAAAATTATTAAGCAATATGTATCATAATAATAATAATAATTTTGAACAAATTAACTGGTTTATAATAAAGAAAATGTTAAAAATAAAATTTTCTTTCAAAACATTCCTATTTATAGATTTTGTATAAAAGTAATATAATGAATATCTACATGTTTTTAACTTCCTGTCTAGTAAGATTTTAATACGTTTTGGTGAGTTTTTCTTTATATTAAACAACTAAATTTGGCACATGTTCTTTTTTAACAATTTAAAAATGAATTTTTTATAGTTTTTATTGTTCTATAATAAAAACAAGTTCAAAACTTTAAAACTATTGCAGTCTTTACCGGTCTTTTCCAGACCGTCACATACTAATATCATCTAATAATATAGCTCCAAAGGTTGTTATTATCAAATTCCCTAAAAGTTAATTATGCCCTAGGAAAACTTCATATTTGCACAAGAATGTAAACAAACATCTCAGTCACCTTCGTTTCGAAAACTTCGTTACACACCTTAGTTTTCGAATAAATTTAATATTTTTGGCATAAGGTTGTGGTATAATAATATTGAAATATTATCACATTTATTCAATAAAAACATAATTGATCACTCGTATAAATACAATAGCAAACATCTTTAAACAAATAAACTTATAAACAAATTGAGCTTATTTGTTTATAACTTGTCCAAGGGTATTCATATTTATAATAATAATATAAAGAAATCCATTTCAAATTCAAAAACATTTTAAACAAATTCTTGAAAAAATAAATCAAATGATTTTAAACGAGTTAAAAATGTCGAAACAAGTGGTAAATTTAAAATTAAATTATATTTTAAGGCGTGGCAAAGTAGGCGTATTATGCGTATTTAGATAAGGGGTTGCATGTTAAATGGCTCGGTCGCAAGAATTTTCATTCAGTCTTTTGTGTAATCTTGTGAATTTGTTTGTCCCCGAGAATAACAACCGGTACTTTTAAAAACATTTATAACATTCGATAGTTTCAGTTCAGATTATGAAAGGGTCCTGTATCAAGATATCATAGGCTGCGCTATTGCAGAGCGTGGTAATCACATATAAGGTGTTAGAGTCTTTAGAAAAGGTTAGAAAAGGTGTTGTCTTGTGAATTTGTTTGATTCCGAGAATAACAACCGGTAGTTTTAGTTCAGATTATGAAAGGGTATTGTCTCAAAATATCATAGGCTGCGCTATTGTAGAGCGGGTTAACCACATAGAAGGTATCGTATATATTCCTCGCCTAGATAACTTCCAAAGTAGCTCACTGGATTTAAAGTCGAATCATATAGTGTCTAATAAGTATGTCAAAAGAAGTCTTAACTAATTTATATTAATGCTTAAGCATACATCCTTTGATTTAACTCCTTAGTATTAGTCCATATTATGATAGGATCTTAGGTCGATATAGTTATCGTAGGCAGTAATGACGTAGAAGTACATAAAAATTCTTCGTTCGGACAACTCCTATGGGGTAGCTCATACGATGTAACGTCGAATCATGAAGTGTCCAGTATGGAAAGTGTTAAGAAGTTTATATTAAACCTTAAGATGAGTGAAGGTCTTCTTTATTGAAAAACCTATTTTTTTAAAAGACGGAAAAAGCATTTTGTTTACTCCGCTAGAGGTAATAGTGGACTATCATTAGTTTCATTTGTCGATCATGTTCTATGTCACGTCCTTAGGATATGAACATTCTTTTGAGAAATATTTTCGCGTCAGGGACCATCCGTTTATAGCGCATTCGTATTTCCCCTAATTACCTCGAACCCACATAAACTCAATAAAGTCTCAGTTGGAAGGGGGAGTGAATTCAATTGGGAAGACATTTCGACCATAAAATTGTAAGCATTAATAAATTTCAACATCGACATTACTAAGACTAAGATCATAGGTGAAAGTTCTAGAGTCAACAGCCGTAACAGTTTTTGAAACATCAGTGTAAACTGGGATGATGCTGGTGGTTATAGCTCTGTAGACTGATTTGGAAGGTACCAAACCTACTGTCCTAAAAACGATATATCTTTTATGGGGTGAAGTCTTCTCAAATGAGATTATGACTAAATGGGCCTGATTGTTTGAGTCTAAGAGCCGATTTAGTAGAAATGAATTTGAGGGTATTGTCTTCAGCTCTCCACCAGACAAGAGAATCTGAGTAAATCTTATAACCATTGTCTATAGGGGAAGATATATGTAAGTCCTCATTTCATTCTGAATCCCTCCAAACCACAGTAAATTATTGTAAAAAACGAGCCATACATTAGAATCTATGAGTAATCATTTTTTTATTTTTACCACAACCACTCTTAAACGAACGTCATGCAATTTTTGTAAAAAAAAAAAAATAAATAATACAAAATTACATAAACTTTTATATTACCAAATGCTGGTTGCCTATTCTACTGCACTTCATCTCTTTCTCTATATAGTGGCTAATAATTCCTTGTAAAAATTCTTTGTCTTTTTTGTTGTTGTTATCAATATATATATAGAAACAAATTCAACAAATAACTTCAAATACGTTACAGTTGGTTGCGCACGCGCCATTAACACGATCATTCATTTTTTTGTTATTATGTATTGTTTTCATTACAATTACGTTGCTGGTAAGTAGTTATTTACAATTTATATTTGAAAAAAAAAAAAAGAAAAACTGAAAACTCAAAGTTCTAAGCCATCGATTTTCATGAGACAACAATTGTAACTACAATAAGAATCGGTGGTAACTTCGACTATGACGAATATTATATACCCTTCACATGATACTCTACTAAAAAAGTACCCTATTTTAAAAAAGTTTTACAAATAAAAATTATACATATGAATAATTGGAAATACAAACGGATTGACAAACTTATATTACCCTAACAAATATATTGTTATAACAATCAAAATTTTAAATAGTTTTAATAAACGTGAATTAATATTAAACGTACACAATTATTGAGTTGGAAAAAGATGATGACTTTTAGTAAACAATGTCTAGAAGTTAGTGACTTTTGGTTATTGTTGAAAGGTCATGTACCTACACTTCAATGGGCACTGGCTGTGTAATTATTAAGTATTTAAATTATAATGATTGGAAAATATCGAAAATATTATAATGGAAAAATGTTTGTGGTTTTTTAAAAAGAATGAAGTTATTTTCTTACTTTGTAAACTAAAATTTCTTATAACTAATATAAAAAAATAGATAATGATCATTATCAAATTTGCATAAACAAAAGACTTAAGATAAAAACTCGCAGTAATTCTGAAATGTTTTCCATAAAAAGAAAATTTTATCGAAAATGAATCGATACAAATAAAATTTTATCAAAAATTATTCGATAAAAGAAAATGATATCGAAAATATAATAGAAAATTTTATCGAAAATTAATCGCTAAAAGGTAAATTTTATAGAAAATTTATTAATAAAAAGAAAACTTATCGATAAAAATAAAATTTTATCGAAAATTAATCGATAAAAAGAAATTCATATCGTAAACTTATCGGTAAAAAGAAAATTTTCTATGAAAAAACAATTTTATCGAAAATTTATCGATGAAAAGAAAATTTATCGAAAAATAAAATTTTATTGAAAATGTAGCGATAAAAAGAAAATTGTATCAAAAATTTATCGAAAATCTTTCATAAAAGAAAAAAGAAAATTTTATCGAAAATTAGTCGATAAAAGGAAAATTTTACAGCAAATTTATCAATAAAAAGAAAATAAAATCGAAAATTTTCTATAAAAATAAAATTTTACTGAAAATTTTTCGATTAAAAGAAAATGTTATCGAAAATTTCATGATAAAAAGAAAGTTTTATCAAAAATTTATCGATAAAAAGAAAGGTTTATGGAAAATTTATCCATAAAAAGAAATTTTTCGAAATTTATCGATAAAAATAAAATTTTAACGAAAATTTATCGACAAAAAGAATATTTTATAGAAAATATATCTATAATAACAAAATTTTATCGATAAAAGGAAAATTTTATCGATAAAAAGAAAATTTTATCGAAAATGTTATCGATAAAAAGAAAATTTTATTGAAAAAGAAAATTTTTCGAAAATTTTCTATAAAAAGAAAATTTGACGAAAATTTTCTATAAAAAGAAAATTTTTCGAACATTTTCTATAAAAAGATAATTTATCGAACATTTTCTATAAAAAGAAAATTTGTCGAAAATTTTCTATAAAAAGAAAATTTTTCGAACATTTTCTATAAAAGATAATTTATCGAACATTTTCTATAAAAGAAAATTTATCGAAAATGCTCTATAAAAAGAAAATTTATCGAAAATGTTCTATAAAAAGAAAATGTTCTATAAAAAGAAAATGTTCTATAAAAAGAAAATTTATGGAAAATGTTCTATAAAAAAAAAAATTATCGAAAATGTTCTATAAAAAGAAAATTTATCAAAAATGTTTTATAAAAAGAAAATTTATGGAAAATGTTCTATAAAAAAAAATATCGAAAATGTTCTATAAAAAGAAAATTTAACGAAAATGTTCTATAAAAAGAAAATTTATCGAGAATGTTCTATAAAAAGAAAATTTATCGAAAATGTTCTATAAAAAGAAAATTTATCGAAAATGTTCTATAAAAAGAAAATTTATCGAAAATGTTCTAAAAAAATAAAATTTATGGAACATTTTCTATAAAAATAAAATTTATCGAACATTTTCTATAAAAATAAAATTTATCGAACATTTTCTATAAAAAGAAAATTTATCGAACATTTTCTATAAAAAGAAAATTTATATAGAATTTTTATAGATAACAGAAAAAATTTTGTCAAAAATTTTCTATAAAAAGAAAATTTTGTCAAACATTTTCTATAAAAAGAAAATTGTAGCGAAAATTTACTATAAAAAGAAAATTTTATCAAAAAATTTTAATGAAAAGAGAATTTAACTGAAAATTTTCTATAAAAAGAAAATGTTATCGAAAAATTTCTAGAAAAAAAGAAATTTTACGAAAAGTTTTTACAAACAGAAATTTCTATATAAAAAGAAAATTTTATCGAAAAGTTTCTATAAAAAGAAATTTTTCTTAAAAAAAGAAATTTAACAAAAAGTTTTTACAAAACAGAAAATTTATAAAAATAAAATTGTATCATAGAAAGCAAATTGTAACGAGAATTTTCTATAAAAAGAAAATTTATCGGCAATTTCTTCATAGTTTGAACTGTAAGATATTTGAACTGATAACGATACCCATCCCCAAGAAACCAGCCACAGAAATAGTTCTTTTTTAGCTAAAGATAATAATGAAAAATGCAAAAATTTTTTGTATTTCACTCAACCCAAAATTTTCAGGTTCAATAAAGATAAATAAATATCACCATCATCATTGTTAAGATTGGCAATAGTAAGCACTAGCTTACATAAGGCATTGAAAAGAGGTTACAAGTTCATTGGTGACAGGTGACATATTGACAACAACAACAAGAATCCCCTATTGTAAGCAATTACAATTACACACTAAACTAAACACAAATGAGAGAGAGAAAAAAAAACAAACTTGAAATATTTTTTTTTTTAAATAAATCATGTTAAACAAAAATAAAACAGACAAATTTACAACTCAAAATCATTGAAGTGTAAAGCAAAACATGACAAAATGATTCCCATTCATATTCTCAAGAAAATTAAAAAAAAAATATGACAATTTTTCAACAATGTAAACAAAATAAAGATCATATTTTATAATTTAAATAAAAAATAAACATATAGAACCTATATGTTTAATTGTTTAAACAAAAATACGACCTTTATTTGTTGTTGAAAAAAGATATATGTTTGTATTCTGTAAAAATATTTATTTTTTTAAATTACAAATCATCCAACCATAGAAAAGTTGTCAAATTTGTTTCTATAAATTTACGCAGAATTTTTTTAGACCTCATAATGGTTGTTGATGGTTTTTCAAAATATTTTCTGTTCTGAGTGCAAAAAAAAGGTAATTAACCTTGACAAGCCACCAGAAACTTTAAAGTAATTAAATTTCCATTTTATTTGTTATTTTTTTGTATTCATTAAATGCAAATATATTTAGAAATGAGTTTGTAGTATTATATAATAAAGGTTTTTTTTTCAGTTAAATAAGTGTATTTGGAATAATTTAAATAGTTCATTATTGTAATTTTACTAGGGTGTTGAAATTTATATGACTTATAGTTAGACATAATGCTGTTAATTTTTGCAATGTTTTAATAAATTTGGTTTTAAACCCAAGTTTAAAGTTTAAACATCATTTTTGAAATATTTTTTAATGTTCTTATGAAGAACATATTTCCTAAGCAGAGGTCAACTTTGTATTGGCAATAGATTTAATAGGAATATTCTAGCTTTTTATCCTTTTAAATAACACTATAAATAAATAGATAGATAGAGATAGATAGATATGAAAAAGAAGAACGAAAATTGTAAAGAATCAAAAAGGACCATCGATTCCCCTCTTACAGATTCTCGTTAAATCAAGTCCTGTTCTCCCTAATATAATCTCATTCAATAAGGACCATGTATGTTTACTTTCACATTAAAAAAGAGCTATTTGAAGAGTCAAAATGTACCAATGACCTTGTATAGAACTTTTATGTTTCTAGCTTTAATATCATAAACACATTTAAAAAGTACTTTTTGAATAACGAATGTGCACGAAACAGTTTCCTCTTAAAAATACTCATTTATTAAGGACTGTGTGGGTTAATTTAATGCGTTTTGGGTTTATATCATATAAAAATATATAAGTACTATTTAAAGAACAAAAAAAGTACCAAAAAGTTACTTTTTACAGATTCTTATTTACTTGGAACGAAAAAGTACCAAAAAGTTCCTTTTTATAGATTGTCAATAAATTAGTTAGTTTGAAATCCAAAGAAATACACCTAGGTAACAATCGGACCTTATAATTATTTGAGAAATCACAAAATAACAATAATATTTCTTGCTAAAATCCAGCTCAAGGTTAAAAAACATTTTAAAGTATTAAGTTTCACATTTTTTACGCCTAATCCATAAATATATTTGCAAATAGCAATTTATGGCGGTTGAAAAAAAATTTAAATTGTTAAAACCAAATACTTTATTTAAAAGCATAATTGTTAAAAGAAAAATAATAAACGTATTAAACATTTTTTACTTAATTTTAATCAACACTGCCTAAACTCTATGAAATTTTAAAACAAAAGACTTAAGACACAAACTTTTTAAGTAACAATGTTTAAAAAACTGTTTTTTTATTATTGCTAAATAGCTAATTAAATATAAATAAAATTTAATTAAAAAAATAAATTGCCTAAGGTGTCACCATTATAATTAAATAAAAAATATATGTATAAATGAAAAGATTTGCAAAACTTTATAAACAACAAATTAAACAAAAAAGAAAAGTAAAAGTGAAGCTACTAAACTCCGCTTAAAAATAACAATAATAATAAAAAATTATTAATCAATAATCAGAAAACTGAATATGATTTAAAAATTTGAAATTTTGTTTAAATAAAAACAAAGAGCTTTTTTTATTTGAAAACGGCAGGTGTTAATTTTACATATTCTTTGTTTAGAATAAAAGACAACATTTGTTTGTTTAACACTGTTATTTAAAACATGTAGCTTAATATTTTTATAGAATTCGAGAAAAAAATGAAATTAAATCTGCGTAAACAACAATTTGTTTTTGGCAAATAACAAGTGGAAAATAATAATGATAATAACAAGCATTTCAAAATGTAAAGTGTTAGTGAGAGAAGAAAAAGCAGAAGACTAGGCAGCAAAAAAGCAGCAGTCGGCGGTGTGAAAGTATGTCAGTCAGTATTAATAATAAAAAACTGAAAAAAAAAACAGACCAAGAAACAACAATCTAGACAACAGCAGCGACAACTACATATTCACTGAACAATTAACATTTTTTTCTTTACTAAAGTTTTTGTTTTGTTTGTGTAATTTTTTTTTTGCCTTGGCCATATTAACAAACATATACGAAGTTTTGTTTCATAAAATAAGTCAACAAATGTACAAGACACTAAAGAAAAAGTTCACACAACCTGACGAAAGAAACGTTTGCTTTTATTACCCAAAGAAATGTTAATACAACCAAGTGCGGAATACTTGTATCCAACTAAACAAATTAAAGATTTGAATTAAAGGTATAATGTTTCAGGCATAATTTCCATCACCAAAGTTGAACATAGAGCAAATAAACAATGTTCAAGCAATGAAAGAGAGTTGTTTGTTAATAATAGATTTTAAAGTTAAAACAAAAAGAAAAAAAAAATAATCTTGATATCGTGCAATAGGCCAAGTTCAAAACCACCACCATTATCAACAGCAGATGTTGCTGCCACTATACTAATGTTGCCATCATAAATGTAACAACTGTAGGACTGATTACACCTTCAATAAGTCATTTAGTTGTAGCGGCATCGGACACCTACAAAAAGTTGAAGTTAAGGACAGCAACAAAAGTTATGTTATAAACAGACAGATAGGTAAATATATAGACAGATAGAAAGATAGATAGATAGATAGATAGATAGATAGATAGATAGATAGATAGATAGATAGATAGATAGATAGATAGATAGATATAGGTAGATAAATAGATAGATAGATAGATAGATAGATAGATAGATAGATAGATAGATAGATAGATAGATAGATAGATAGATAGATAGATAGATAGATAGATAGATAAATAGATAGATAGATAGATAGATAGATAGATAGATAGATAGATAGATAGATAGATAGATAGATAGATAGATAGATAGATAGATAGATAGATAGATAGATAGATAGATAGATAGATAGATAGATAGATAGATAGATAGATAGATAGATAGATAGACAGATAGATAGACAGATAGATAGATACATAGATAGATGTAGAAAGTGATTCTAAGCTAATAAATATGCGCCGAATTATCATCGTTAAGTAGGGTACAATAGACTTAAAAGTTCATTCAAAATTTTAATTAAATTATATTATTATTAGCAAATTATAATTTATTTTTAATCTAAAACCTTCTTCACCTTACAAATACTTCAATGCAAAAAAAATAATTTCAATCACGTTCTATAAAACTCAATTTTTCTATCATTATCTATTAAATAATTTTTTATTCATATTTTTCTTCAACAAAAAAAAAAAAAAAAAAAAAAAAAAACATTAAATTAACTTTTATTTTCTTCTAGCATTTAAAACAAGGCAAGTAACAAAAGTTGTTTGTTGCCTTTACCATTTGTTTTGTTCAGTTGCATTAATTATAATAAGTTTATTAACATGCAATTTACCTTGAAGATTTGTTGTCAAAGAAAGTTTAATTTAAATGTGTTTTGTTGTATTTTCTTTTAACTTAAGGAGTTGGAAAGAAAAGTATGTAAGTAAACGAGCTAAACTAAATTAGCAAAACATTTTGTGTGAAAAACAAAAAAAAGTAATAGCATTTGCTACAGCAGTGATAGCATTAACAGGCAGACAATAGATAATAGCTAACACACCTTCATATTGCAATATTTAGAAAAATTTGTTTGTTAGTTAGTTGGTTAGTTAGTATAAAGTTGTATAAATTATGTTTCAAAGATAGTTGTTTGTCAGCCTTCAAGATTTTGTTAACAATAAGTAATCAATTGTGGCAGTGGTTCTTAAATTTTAAATTTTTCTTTTAAATTCCTTGATAATTCTATTAATTATGAAAAAAAGAAATATCTCCAGCAAAAGCTTACATTGAGAAGTAAGGAGTTAAAAACCTAAAAAAGTCGCTCTTTATTTTAATACGACTATGACTTTTGAGGCAAGCACATACCACGCTTGCTTACAAGTAAGGTAATTATTTAAGTACTTACAAAGAAGAAGTTTTTCTTTGGTAGAACTAAAACAGCAAGACCAAAAGTAAAGGACTTAAGTATCGGATGATATGTAGAGAAGGAGAAGAGTAAAAAGGAAGGAGGAGAGAAGAAAAGGGGGGGAACGAACAAACGAACGAACGAACGAACGAACGAACGAACGAACGAACGAACGAACGAAGGAAGGAACAAAACGAAGGAACAAACAAAGGAAGGAACGAAGGAACGAACGAGCGAGCGACGAGCGAGAGCGAGAGAGCGAGCGAGCGAGCGAGCGAGGCGAGCGAGCGAGCGAGCGAGCGAGCGAGCGAGCAGCGAGCGAGCGAGCGAGCGAGAGAGCGAGCGAGGAGCGAGCGAGCGAGCGAGCGAGAGAGCGAGCGAGCGAGCGAGCGAGGGAGCGAGCGAGGAGCGAGCGAGCGAGCGGGCGAGCGAGCGAGCGAGCGGAGCGAGCGAGGACGAGCGAGCGAGCGAGCGAGCGAAGCGAGCGAGCGAGCGAGAGAGCGAGCGATCGAGCGAGCGAGAGGAGCGAGAGCGAGCGAGCGAGAGCGAGCGAGCGAGCGAGCGAGGCAGCGAGCGAGCGATCGAGCGAGCGTCGAGCGAGCGAGCGAGCGAGCGAGCGGCGAGCGAGCGAGAGCTAGCGAGCGATCGAGCGAGCGATAGGAGCGATCTAGCGAGCGAGCGAGGATCAGCGAGCTATCGAGCGAGGAGCGAGGAGCGAGCGAGCGATCGCATCGAGCTATCTATCTATCTATCATTCTATCTATCTATCTATCTATCTATCTATCTATCTATCATCTATCTATCTATCTATCGATCTATCTATCTATCATTATTCTATCTAGGTAGGATCAAAAATTGGTTTCTAGTGAAAATTTCGATTGTTTTTTTTTTTTGTGAAATTGTTTTTTTGGTTTAGAGAAAATCTAAGTAAGAATTATATCTGTATGTATATAAGAAGAAATTTGTGATCACTGAAAAAGTTTTTCACCAAAAAAATAACAATAATAATACAATTTAACTATGAACATAAAATATTAAACTTTAGCCAAACCACAACTTATAGAGGAGACTTGTTTGAAAAGCATTTTACAATTTTTTTGTTGCCTATTTAATTTTCCTTATAAAAAATCATCAGTATTTTGCTGCGAGTATTTATTAATCATTTTTACTATTGGCCATATTTCTGTTACTTTTTTTGCGTCTGTGATTTTGTTTTTCTATATTATCCATCATTTTACAGAAAGCGAAAGGATTTTCACTTTTATTTTCAATTCCAAACGAAAAAAAGAAAAAATCTGACAATAACAGCAGATAAAAAAACGTATAAAATCGCCAACAGTAAATGGCAAATTGCAGTGTTTAAGCCATTGTAAGAAAGCTGGAATTTCTTTTTTTTTCATTTCTATACATATTTTAATATTTTATTAATATATATGGATCACAATGTTTTAAACACATTTTTATCATAAAAAAATCACACACTCTGAAAAAATAAAAACAACAATTTGAAATTCTTCATAATAAATTATGCACTTTCGATTTAAGCGTTAAAAATTAAATAAATAAATTAATGAATTATAGCATAAAAATATTTAATTGAAATTTAAAAATAAAATTACTTGAGAAAATAAAGATGTTTAGGATATAAAAAATACATTCTGAGGGCAGACACATGTTCGTTCAAGTCAAAATTTGCTACGGTCAATTAAACTATAACAAATAAACCTTAAAGTTTATAAACCTATTTTAACAGCTTTTTATCTTTTTAGCCACATTTGTTAAAGGTTTATATTTAAATAAAACAGACAAAAATTAATGACGCTTAATTTACAGCTCAAAGTTTTGTTATGATTATTTTTCCAATGTTAATTTCGTTTTTTTTTACATTAATATTAAACTTAAACTTATTATATTATAAATACATTTATAATAACAAACAATACAATATGAATGCATACTTATGAACATAAACTTTCTTTAATTTATACAAAAAAAATATGTATAAAAAAAAAGATGTGAATGAATTTCATAGTTTTCTTCTTTTTTATAACAAACATATATTTCACTTTTTCAGTAAACCGTTAGAATTACAAACAAAAAGATAGTTATTCATCATCATCTTGGTAAACAACAATAACAAGTTCTCTTAACTAGAGATGTGATTCCATCTATTAAATTCATACAATTCAGTACTAAACATATTGTTGTAAACCCGTATGGATGAATGATATCGACAAGATTCAAATACTTGTTGTAGCTACATGTTGAAAGATGTATTTAGATAGTTGTTGCTTACACACGGACATGAATCATTGAAAACTTAATTGCGTAAAATATCATCGGCATCTTGTGTGTGAGTGTGTTTGATTCTTTTTTCAATAAACTATTATTTGTTTTAGATTTAAAGCAAAAAAACAGAACATAATTATTGCTTAGAATGTATTCTTGTGAAATTATTTATAATTTCTTTAAAGTAGTTATATAATCAAGTTAATTTGTTAGAAAAATTACCCTGTTGAAATCATTTGGAATGTGCAGATTAGAATTTTTTATATGCACACATACATTTATATAAAAATAATTTTGTGAAATATAACGTTTTTTGCAATCAAAGGAGTAATTATTATAACTGCGTTAAATAATAAATTGAATTTAATATTTTGTTACATCTCCAAGAAAGATTTTGTTAAAACTGGGGGCAAATTATGCAGATTAGCAGTAAGTAAATAAGTAAGTAAGTAAGTAAGTAAGTAGTAAGTAAGTAAGTAAGTAAGTAAGTAAGTAAGTAAGTAAGTAAGTAAGTAAGTAAGTAAGTAAGTAAGTAAGTAAGTAAGTAAGTAAGTAAGTAAGTAAGTAAGTAAGTAAGTAAGTAAGTAAGTAAGTAAGTAAGTAAGTAAGTAGTAAGTAAGTAAGTAAGTAAGTAAGTAAGTAAGTAAGTAAGTAAGTAAGTAAGTAAGTAAGTAAGTAAGTAATTAAGTAAGTAAGTAAGTAAGTACGTAAGTAAGTAAGTAAGTAAGTAAGTAAGTAAGTAAGTAAGTAGTAAGTAAGTAAGTAAGTAAGTAAGTAAGTAGTAAGTAAGTAAGTAAGTAAGTTAAGTAAGTAAGTAAGTATACGTAAGTAAGTAAGTAAGTAAGTAAGTAAGTAAGAGTAAGTAAGTAAGTAAGTAAGTAAGTAAGTAAGTAAGTAAGTAAGTAAGTAAGTAAGTAAGTAAGTAAGTAAGTAAGTAAGTAAGTAAGTAAGTAAGTAAGTAAGTAAGTAAGTAGGTAAGTAAGTAAGTAAGTAAGTAAGTAAGTACGTAAGTAAGTAATTAAGTAAGTAAGTAAGTAAGTAAGTAAGTAAGTAAGTAAGTAAGTAAGTAGTAAGTAAGTAAGTAAGTAAGTAAGTAAGTAGTAGTAATAAGTAAGTAAGTAAGTAAGTAAGTAAGTAAGTAAGTAAGTAAGTAAGTAAGTAAGTAAGTAAGTAAGTAAGTAAGTAAGTAAGTAAGTAAGTAAGTAAGTAAGTAAGTAAGTAAGTAGTAAGTAAGTAAGTAAGTAAGTAAGTAAGTAAGTAAGTAAGTAAGTAAGTAAGTAAGTAAGTAAGTAAGTAAGTAAGTAAGTAAGTAAGTAAGTAAGTAAGTAAGTAAGTAAGTAAGTAAGTAAGTAAGTAAGTAAGTAAGTAAGTAAGTAAGTAAGTAAGTAAGTAAGTAAGTAAGTAAGTAAGTAAGTAAGTAAGTAAGTAAGTAAGTAAGTAAGTAAGTAAGTAGTAAGTAAGTAAGTAAGTAAGTAAGTAAGTAAGTAAGTAAGTAAGTAAGTAAGTAAGTAAGTAAGTAAGTAAGTAAGTAAGTAAGTAAGTAAGTAAGTAAGTAAGTAATTAAGTAAGTAACAAAGTAAGTTCGCTGGCGCTTTTGGTTTTCCTAAAACAAAAGTACATATTCAGCTACCACTTTATTAGCGAGCCTGGTTAAAAGTGGTTTTATTACTTTTTTAATTCATTACTTTTCAATGCAAATTTTTCCTTGGAAAGCAAGTGTGAGTAAATATTCCTATTCTTATAAAGGTTGGTTTTACGTTTACATTAAAGTTATTTATGCAGAATTTCATCATGATATTAGTATTTGGTAAATTTTTCAACTTGAACTAATTTTCTGAGGAGAACTTTGTATGGGGGCTAGGGTCAAATGAGCCCCAATTATTACGAAAATCGGTAGTATCATATACACTTATGTATATAAAATTAAGTTTTTCCTATTTTTGTTGAGACATTAGAACATTTAACATAATTAATCGGAGGCTACGGTTGTATATGAGCTAGATGAAATAATTCCTATAGTATTCGGCCTTGGACGAATAGTTTAGTCAACTCAGAAAATGATTCTGTTCTGATATACTTTATGATGAGTGTAGAACCAATATTTTATGGTGTTACAAAAATCAGCACAAACGAATAATACTATAGTGATGTAGGGTATAAACAAATTATACTCAACACACACATATACTTACATATATATTTTCTTACACAAATTGCATTATAATAAAACACTTATCCTACACTTTCCTTATATTTAAGTAATTTTCTCAATAATCGTAAACAATAAAAACTCGCTAGATGTGTAAACAAACAGCGCATTCATATAAAAATTTTATTTGTTAAGACAAAACCAAAATATAGTAGTTATGTTCAAAAGTGTTTAAATGTTATGTTTCCTTTTAGGTTATTACATTTGACGTGTTTGGGTTTTTTTACCGATACATTAGAAGATAAAAACAAATTAAAAATCCTAAAATAGTTATTACTGGTTCACCGATGACTATGAAAAACAAAAATGAAAACATTGTAAAATAACCGTTCGCATAAACGATTTAAGTGTATGGGCTTGTCTTTTAATTGCAACTTGTAAATAATGATAGATCCATACATAAGTACATATGTAAGTTATAGACAAAGATGTTGTTTATTACATATGGTCAAATTTGGATATTTAATACTCTGGATTTATATTATTAAGAGGCAATTAAATAATTTGTTTGCTTTGTTTTTGTGGTCACGTTCAAATAAAATAAACAAAAATTAAAATGAAGTGTAAGTTAAGCAATTTGTTTGATGTAAAAGTACGAAGAGTACTGTTTATGTTTTCATGCTGTTACTTCAAATTTGCTAACACTTTCGATACTTTCTTATCAAATATTAGACGTAAAAGACATAACCATCTTTTTCTTTTCAGTTGATCTTGCATGATTTTTGTCATTGCTAATAATATAGAAACAAATGATAAAGACGTTCTAAAGTAATAATAAGAAATAACATGACCTTTAATGAAATAAAAATGAACTTAGTACATTTTGCAACTTAATGAAATGATATAAGTTCAGTGAATATATTTTAGATTAAAAAAAAACAAAATTTTCTTTTAAATTTAACACCTTTTATTTAACATAAATGCAAAACACACTTCAAAAATCTCATTTTTAAATTAAACCATCAAATTATGTTAATTTCATAAAAAAGGAAAAAAAAAACACATAATAAAATAACTGTTAAAATAATGAACTGACCAGAGAAGAGCAACGAGCATACATAAATAATAATAATAAAATAATTATAGTGTTAAAACAGAAAATAAGTGAAGCAGATTTTATTTCATATTTGTCTGTAAATAAAAATCTTTCAACAAGTTTGAAAAAAAAAAATCTATCTATGCACGAGTACACTTCCGTATTTAAATATAAATTCAAAACCAACAGCAATAGTAATAATAAGAAATTACAAGAAGAAAATGAAAATTACAACAAAATAATTGAAGATTAAAAAAAACTATCTTTGAGTTTATGTAAAACTTACCGTTTTGACATGCAACAATATTTTATAAAATTGTAATAAATCCCAATTTTGAAAGGCACCCAACAGGCCAAGAAGTTTTTAAAAGTAATTGATTTATTATTTTTAAATTGTTAGAATTATTAAAGAAAGTCTCTTAAATTAATTAGCATTTGTTATTTAAATTCTAACCGTTATTTTTTGATTTCAAATATTTTGTCTTGAAGTTTTGCACAATTATTTTTAAACTTTTTCTTTTAGATTATTGTTGTTTTTAATGAATATTCACTGGAATTAATATATTTGTTTTAAAACACTTTGTTTTTTTATTTATAATTAATATTTTTGTTTAAAAATTTCTTATTGTATTTTATTTGTTTTTGTAATTCTATTTTTTTATTTTTTTCTTAGAGCAAATCTAACTCTTTTTGTTATTGTATATATAAACTGACGCGTTTCTCAAGATCCACGTGCGTTCCTAACAATGTTCACCCAACGTTTGAGCCATGGTTGGCGCATCATTCAAAAGAAATGCAAAAAACAAAATATAAACACACAGATAAAAAAGTTGAATATAAAAGAAAAAGAAATTGATCAACAAAGTTTATAATAATACAAAATCAAAAAACACCATGAAGCAAATGCGGCTCGAGTCGGTTTTGTGTGGCAGCAGTTTGTTATTGTGGTGGCTGGTTATTATCAAGCCGCTAATACCTTGTATACAAGTGGCTCTGCCTTCTTAGATACACGCAGAGAAAATGGACGGGAGAAAAGGATCGAGCGAGCCGAGCGAGCGAGCGAGCGAGCGAGCGAGCGAGCGAGCGAGCGAGCGCGAGCGAGCGGGCGAGCGAGCGAGCGAGCGAGCGAGCGAGCGAGCGAGGAGCAGCAGCAGCGAGCGAGCGAGCGAGCGAGCGAGCGAGCGAGCGAGCGAGGAGCGAGCGAGGCGAGCGAGCGAGCGAGCGAGCGAGCGCGAGCGAGCGAGAGAGAGAGAGGAGCGAGCGAGCGAGAGAGAGAGAGCGAGCGAGAGAGAGAGCGAGCGAGCGGGCGAGCGAGCGAGCGAGCGAAGCGAGCGAGCGAGCGAGCGAGCGAGCGAGCGAGCGAGCGAGCGAGCGAGCGAGCGAGCGAGCGAGCGAGCGAGCGAGGAGAGCGAGAGCGAGCGCGAGCGAGAGCGAGAGCGAGAGGAGCGAGAGCGAGCGAGAGCGAGCGAGCGAGCGAGAGCGAGAGCGAGCGAGAGAGAGCGAGAGCGAGCGAGAGCGAGAGCGAGAGCGAGAGCGAGAGCGAGAGCGAGAGCGAGAGAGAGAGCGAGAGCGAGCGAGAGCGAGCGAGAGCGAGAGAGAGCGAGAGCGCGAGCGAGAGCGAGAGCGAGCGAGCGAGCGAGCGAGAGAGGAGAGCGAGAGCGAGAGCGAGAGAGAGGAGAGCGAGAGCGAGCGAGCGAGCGAGCGAGCGAGCGAGCGAGCGAGCGAGCGAGCGAGGAGCGAGCGAGCGAGCGAGCGAGCGAGCGAGCGAGAGCGAGCGAGCGAGAGCGAGCGAGCGAGAGCGAGCGAGCGAGCGAGGAGCGAGCGAGAGCGAGCGAGCGAGCGAGCGAGCGAGCGAGCGAGCGAGCGAGCGAGCGAGCGAGAGCGAGCGAGCGAGCGAGCGAGCGAGCGAGCGAGCGAGCAGCGAGCGAGCGAGCGAGCGAGACGAGCGACGAGCGTATCTAGGAGCGAGGAGCGAGCGATGCTGAGCGAGGAGCGAGGATAGATCTATCTAGCTAGAGAACTCGATATCGAGTCGATCTAGCGAGATATCTATCGACGATGGCTATGCCGATCGATCGACCGGAACTATCCGACCATCGATCTATCGAGTCGATCGATCGATCTATCTATATCTATCATTCTATCTTATCTATCTATCTGCCTACCTACCTATCCTATCTTATCTATCTATCTATCTATTCTATCTATCTATCTGCCGACTACCTATCTATCTATCTATCTATCTATCTATCTATCTATCTATCTATCTATCTATCTATCTATCTATCTATCTATCTATCTATCTATCTATCTATCTATCTATCTATCTATCTATCTATCTAATCTAATCTAGTCTATTATCTACTCTATTATCTAGTTCATATCTACTCTATTACCTAGTCTATTATCTAGTCTATTATCTAGTCTATTATCTAGTCTATTATTTAGTCTATTATCTAGTCTATTATCTAGTCTATTATCTAGTCTATTATTTAGTCTATTAGTCCATTATCTTGTCTAGTTCCTGATTATATTATGGTCAAGTCTTTTATCTAGTCTATTGACTATTTTACTAACTATTCTATTGGTAGCCTTTGGAGAATTCTATTGAATAGTCTGGACATTGGACCAATTTATGAAATAGTCTATGGACTGGTATATTAACAATTATATATTCTAGTCTATTTAGAGTTTAGTATACAGTCTAGTATATGCTCTATTCTGTCTATTTTTTCTTTTCGTGTAGACCGTGGTTGCTTGCCTCTTTGACTGTCTGTATGTCTGGTTCGGTTTTCAATTCCAAACAATATTAGCATCAAACAGCAGCAGAAACCACCACCACACCACTAACTTCTGTCCATATTAAGCACATGTTTTAAAGTTGATTTTCTTTATTTTTTCTTATGATTTTCTATGCTCTGTTAGTTTTTTTTTTTAATTTCAGTTTATGGTTTGATTTGATTTTTCTTTATTTACTTTTTGTTTCTTCATTTATTTTATTTTATACATGGTTAAAGTTTGTTTATATATTTTTTTTTTTTTTTTGTTTTAATTTAAAGGCTACGTTTTTATGGTCAGCTTCAATTTTCATATGAATTCATCAAAATTAAATTAAAAAAACTAAAAACAAAAGCAAAAAAATATAAAAATTTAGAAAAAATTGTACTATAACAAATTCGTAATATCTTTTTATTTGTTGTCTGGCTGTTATGTTCTCTATATAGAAAATGTGTAGATTGCATGTGTTTATTGTAGCATGATTTAATTATGTCTTTTGTAGTTATTGTTTTTGTTGTTGTTATTATTATTTTGTAATTTTCTTTAAACAAAAATTCTTTATTAATTTATTATTAACCGTTGCGTTTTTATTTTCCTCTGCCTTGTTTTCCATCCATCAATAATTGTATCACGTTTGTGTTTTAAGTCTTTTGTTTTACTTAGACTAATTAAAAATATATGAAGTGATGTAATATTTGGCTAACACAAATTTGCTACTAATTATTTAATATTAGCAAATATTTGAAATTATTTGCAATTTTTTTATTTAAGGCTTATTTTTATATTAATTCATTTATGAAAACATAAACGCTAAAATTTCTGAAGCAATCGCAAGAAACCAAGTTTGTGTACTCTATGGAAATGGGTTTAAAAGTTGCATTCATATTCAGTACATCTGATGATGTTATGTTCGAAAAATGTTAAAATAAGCTCAATATTATGAGGATTCTTACAAATTTATGAAATTTGAAATTATATTTTAAAAATCAATGAAATTATGAGCTTTTAATGAATTGACTTGCAGTTGATATTTTGGCTATGTTGTCTTCAACCTATTTCATCATCCTTTCTACTTTATCCCTGGGATTTAGTATGGTGTTGTTGTTATCAATTGATAGCAACCTCTACGTTCAAAAGCTGAGGTTGCTTAAAGCCTCATAGAGTACTTCCTTTACCTTTTAATTTTATCCCATCAATAAGGAAAGAAACAACCGATCCTTTGTAGTCAGACGCATCCTGGATTTGTAAAATTACCATTAAAAATTTTTCCGCTCAATATTAGTCGGATGCATTATGAATTTGTAGTAGTTAAAAAAACCTAAAATGCACCATCTAGGCACCCTTGATACAGATAACAGACTATAGTTAATCAGGGCCTCAGTAAAGCAATCGAAAAAAGGGTCATATACCACAGACGCTGTGTGGTAATGGGTGTGGTGAGTAGTGAATAATTCGCATCTTTAAGACCCCGCAAAGTCACTCGCAGAGTCGTTACCTTAAATTTGAAAGAGTTTTTGACGAAAACCAATTTTTTGGAAAATAAAATTTTCAATTACAATTGGGTATTCGATAAACAATAGAATTTTTCATAAATCGTAAAATTTTCGATGAAAATTGAAAAGTATAATTTTCGAATTTCTATGAAATGTTGAATTTTAGATAAAGATGGAATTTTGAAAAAAAAAAGTCGAAAAACTTCGTTGGAAAGTCGATGAAAATTAATTTTTAATAAAACGTTAAATTTTGAATATGATAATGACTTAAAGACATATTGCTGAAAAACTGAATTTGCAATGAAAAGTCGATTTTCGATAAGTCGAATTTTTAATGAAAATTTTAGAAGAAGATGAATTTTTTATGAAAAGTCGAATTTTTTATGAAATGCCACATTTTCGATGAAAAGACAAATTTTCGCTGTAAATTCGAATTTTCGATAGAATGTCCAATTTTCTATGTGAATTCGTATTGTGGTATAAAGTCGAATTTTCGGTGAAACGTCGAATTATCGATGTCCTTTAGATAGATAGAAGCTTGTCCAGCCATCTGTTTGTCCTTCTGTATGTTTCTTGAAAACAATTTTCTAAAGATCCAAGACAGTTTCGGGACCCAAATCTTCAACAATTCTGACAAACATGCTTTTGAGAAGTTTCCTATTTAAAATTGGCAAAATCGGTCCATAAATAACGGAGATATGAGCAAAAGTACGAGACAACCTCTTATAATTTCATTGAAAACTAAAATTTTTGGTTCATGCTTGACAAAAATATTTAATTAAAAGGTCCCATGCACAACACCAGCATGCTGGCACAATAATTTGATTGAGCTTTCATGTTCGGACCATATATCACACCAGCATGCTTGTACAATATCCATTTTTTTAGAAATTTTGTGTGGTAAAGGTCGTTGCGAATAATACAAATATTTGCAAAGATCTGACCTATTTTGTTTACCGCAAGCATGAAACCGACGCGTAGGCATAAAACAATTATCCCCAAAATATTTTTCTCTTGGAATTCATAGACAAACTATGATTATTACTCAAAAAATTGTATTTGTATGAGCAAATTTCCCCATACACAGTACAAGCATGCTGGCACAATCACATAAATATCAAATTAATTTTGATATCACACAATCAGATGGCACAATCGCACCACAACCCCATACACGTTCAATCGACTTGCACAATCACTTGATTGTGCCAGCATGCTGGTGTTGTGTATAGGCCCCTTTAGACAAAAATATTTAATTAAAAGGGCCCGTGCTTTCTTGCTCGAACCATATATGACACCAGCATGCTTGTACAATATTTATTTTTTCAGAAATTTTCTGTTGTAAAGGTCGTTGCGAATAATACAACTATTACAAAGAACTGACCTATTTTGTTTACCGCAAGCATGAATAGTTTTCTCTTGGAATTCATAGACAAACTATGATTATTGCTCAAAAAATTGTATTTGTATGAGCAAATTTTCCCATACACAGTACAAGCATGCTGGCACAATCACAAAAATATCAAATTAATTTTGATATCACAATGAAATTGCATGTAGAGCCCATAGTAAATAAGAACCTATAAAAGGGAACTTTTTGGTACATCTTCGGTCTTCAAAAGGTACCATTTTAAATTTTCTATAATATTGAACCTAGAAACAAGAAATTATGTACGTAAAGCCCGGAATAAATGGGAACCTACAAAATGGAACTTTTTGGTACATTTTCGTTCTTCAAAAGGTTATTTTTACATTTTCTATAATATTAAACCTAGAAACATAAAATTAAGCATGAAGAGCCCAGAGTAAGTGAAAAGTTATAAAATGAGGCTTTTGGTACTTTTTCGTTCTCCAAAAGGTACTTTTCTTTAATATGTACAAACATTCAAATTTATTAAAGGGGACTTTTTGATACTTTTTTGTTTTCCAACTGATATTTTTTTGAATTTTTTAATAAAATAGGTATTTTTAACACACTGGCACAACCGAATAAAGTACTCTTACTTTTTCCTTTTTCAAAATTAAATTTTGGATTTTTTTAAAATAAAAAGCATAAGCGTTGGTAAGTCAAATTTTCGTTTAAAAGTTGAATTTAATAGAAAACCTCTTTTCGACAAGTCGGTTAATTAAAGTTTGGCAATAAATCTCATATATGTTATTTATAACATAGAATATGCGGATTTAATAGGTAGTCCGGGAAAATGTAGTTGCAACTTTTCGTTAAAGTACAAAATTATGTTTATTTTAAAAGCTTTCCTTTTTATAATTTTCACAAATAAAAAAACAACAAATATGCGTATGCATTATAAAACCAGGTAAATGATCTGTTAATATTTAAAAATTTTAAACTGGTAGTAAATCATTTAATATTTACATGACTTAAATATTGTTGGCTAAATGATACATTACGCATACGACTTGTTTAAGCAAATAAACCAAAAACAATTTTTAGTAAATTAAGTATTAACAATTGTTAAACATGTAACGCTTTAACGCAAAAAATTAAGATTTGTTTCACAGTTTTTTTCATTAATTTTCAAAGAAAATTTAATGAAAAATCACTCTCACTTTTTCTGTATTTATGGTGTGTTTTTTTCTATATTTTGCCAAAGTCCACTAACATGTTTTAATGTTTTTTTGTTTAATAACGTTTTTTTTTTTATTATAAAAACATAAATGCAGCAAAAAGTACGAGTATTAAATTTCAAGTTCATTGCAATTTTCAATTATTTTATTTTTATTTTTTCGTCTTCTTTAAAAGTTTATACTATAGTTTTGTGTGTAAAACTTGTAATTGGCTAATGACTGACTGGATATAGATAGATGGATAATGCATCATAAGCATGGATATATCACCTAACAAAAACAATTGCTATGTGTTGGGAGCAACTAAAAAAAAGGAAAATATAATGTCCATGTTGTGTGGACATCTTGTGTGTCTGCCATTAAATCTTTTGAAGTATTCATCAGCATTTTTAGTTTCGGGTGTTATGTTTCTATTTTTGTTATTTTTTTCATTTCAAATCGTGTTTAAATTATTAAATGCGTAATTTCATTTCATCATGTAAAAATTTCATTATTGATCTTTGTCTACTGCCAGCCAGCATGGAAAATATATGGAAAATTCAAATTCAAATAAATGCGTTAAATGTTATTATTTTTTTAATGCTTTTCTTAGTTATATAAGTGAAATTTTGTTTATACACAATTTTAATTAGTTTTTTGTTTTATTTTCATTTTTTGTGTAATGTCTTTTTCATTTATTTGTTAGTAAAATGTCTTTTAATTTCTTTAAACGTAACGAATTTAGTTTGAAATACACTTTACATCCTTTTTATATTTCAATGACATTTTGTGATAATAAAAATAAATTTATTTAATTACACATTTTTGCATTGAATTTCTTCTTTTTAAGGCGTCTTGTTGATAAGATGAATGAAAATTAGACATATTAATACTATTTAAGATCATCCTAAACTAGTTTTTGAGTGATTTAGTGTTTTTAATAATACGAATTTAATCGCTAAATAACTTGTTTATTAGTGGAGAAAAAGATAAAAAATTGTGTAATAATTAATCAGTCTATAGTTGGTTTACTTTTTGCAAAAATATCTTGTTGTTTACACAAAATTGTTAGACAATTAATCTAATCAAACTCCTCAAAAAAATTAAGACAAATATTTGTATTACTTACAAGTAAATGTTAGCAGATAATAAATAGTTAATCGCATTTTATGAAAGTGTTTTTCTATTAAAAATTTTCTGCATTTTTTTGAAAACTTAATAAATAATGTATCAATTCAGTTTTGAAATATTAAAAGTGGGTCATCATTGTAATTTGGAAGCCATAGTATTGCTATCGTATTAAATTCCATCTAAATAAATTCTTGATAAAACCCAGGGTTGAGACCCGCAATTTCCCCCCGTTCGGCTTTTTCCCAACCATTTCAATCTGAGATTGTGAAAACTATAATACAAGTAAAATCAAGTGTGGTCCTAATTTCAATGATTCTGACCAAAACATTTTATATAATTTTTTTTTTTCAATTATAAACCTATTTCAATGGTACTTATAATAATTCGTTTATTAAGATAAAACTTAAAAATCATATTTAACAAATAACATTTCCTGAAATGTTTTTTTTTATTTAAAAATAAACAAATATACATATTTGCATGCAACTTGTTGATTAAATGAAAACATGTTGAAAAAATTAACAAATACATTTCTATTTTTGGTGTTAATTGCAACAAATATTTAAATGAGGGATTAGAAAGTGAATAAACAAAAAAAAAAAAAAAATAGAAATGAAAGGTATACACGATATATCAACAATTCAAGATCCATATAAACAAAATAACAATTAAAAAATAAAATATTATTGTAATAAACTAAATAAAAACTCACAACTCAAGCTAAAACAAAATAATAATACATTAACGGTTATTTTCTTTCTTTACCCATGAATACACCTCAAAATACAACCCTGTCATATTCATCGAATTCAACACTTTTGACAAATCTATCATAATATGAGGGCGTTTTTACACCGCCACACACATGTTATTGAATTAACTGGAACAAAAAAAATCTAATTGATAAAATTTCAGAGATTATTAGAAAATTTCTGTGCAAAAATTTTCAATAAAAACTTATTTATTTATAAATAATTAATCTTAAAGTCGTTGCCACAATAATAAATTAATAAAATGTCGGGCATTTCAAATCTATCGGCCAATGAAAAAGGCGAATTAATGGATCAAGTTAAACAACAAATTGCCGTAGCAAATGCACAGGAACTCTTGACGGTGAGGCTCATCAAATAATTACCTAATCAAAAGTGTAAAATTTTTCTATTAAATTAATGTTTATTTTGCTTTATGTTTTAGAAAATGACTGAGAAATGTTTTAACAAGTGCATTAACAAACCCGGCGTATCATTGGATTCTTCGGAACAGGTGAGTTAGATATCATATACTGGAGAGAATTTTTGATGTTTTTAAGAAATTGTAAAAGAATTTAAGTAAAGGAATTTCACCGTCATGTTGATTGTAGTCATAAGTGACATGTGTCCGTCCAGAATGATAATATTTGTCCGAGCCATCATAATTTGTTCTTTTTATGTGTTTAATCCTAAAACATGTTTTCAAAAAACAACTTTATCTTTTTATTAAACAAATAATCTAAGAGTAATTCTACTTTTAAAAGACGCTGATCCACTGTAAAAAGCATTCTTATGAAAACTGATTTAACAACAGTTCCATATAATTTTTTTATATTTTTTGTATGTATTTGTTCATAAAAGTCGATTGATTCTCATGCCAGATAATATGCTAAGTATTGCTTTAAAAACAAATAAAATTTAATCAAATGATTTCAAATCGATTGTCAAGTTGAACTTATATCTATTGTCAAATTTAGATTAAAGTCAAATTTTTCTGCGTTCAAAACCCGAATTTCGCTTAAGTTGGACTCTTAACTATTTCTTGAGAGGTATCCTTTGCCTCCTTTTTTCCCCTTATACCTACATTATCATTCAAGAATGGTCTATCCATTTTTAAGTTACAGAATAATATGAAATTTAATTAAAAAAGCACAATCATTTTTAAAATATTTAAAATATGTAACAAAATTTTCAATAGCTTGAATAGGCCGAAATTTCGAAGTTATATTCGAAAATGTTTTAAATCTGATAAAATAAATCTCCAAATCCTGAGAACTAATTAAAAAATTCGAAATAATGTTCGAAAAAAGTCACATTCCCAGGAAAAATTTTAGAACTTGTTCTAAAAATAACTAGTTCTAGAACGAGTGCAAACAGAACCACTTCAGATTCTTAAACAACAACCTTGGAACTAGTGGTGTCGCCATTACATCTGGAACCCATTCCTCGGAACGTTGTTGTGGTTCTTAAATACTTCTAAATAGTTTTCAAAGAACTTGTTCTTTGAAACTAGTTATACATTGCTACTACACTAGTTCAATGGAACGCATACTAGTTCCGAAACAACTTCTTGGAATCAGTTGAAAAAAATGTCAAAAAATTAAAAATTCATAAAAATTATTTTATTGAAATAGAAAACGCTTACATATGTATTTTTCTGCATAAAACTGGACTATAAGGAATTAAAGAGATTCCTAATTGCTAATTGCATTGTACTGGAAGAATGGAAAGTGAGCTGAAGATTGTAGGTGCGGCAGAATGATCATGCAGTACGTTTTCATAATAAAATTGGTATAAGAATAATAATTCCTCAACAGTTTCTCAATTCTGGTCTTAATCTTAATAGTTTCGAACAAAAAACGCAGGGAAAAATAACTATTTTAAGTTAAAGCGTATACGTTCTCTAAAGCTTCCTTAGAACTAGTTCCGAGGGTGACAAATTCAAACAAAAATCATTAACGAAAGAGCTGGTTCCAGAAGCGTTCCGTAGAACGAGTGTCGACTCCATAAAATTTCCACAGAACCAGTTCCGAAGGTGACAATTTCGAACAAAAATCATTGGTCTCAACGCCAAAGTAGAACGACTACAGGCTATAATCATGCGTTCTAGAACTAGTTGTGGAACTAATACAATTTTTCTGGGTTACGATAATTCATAGAAAATAAATTTTAATTATATTAGAAACCGATTTGATGTTTTTATTAATTTTAAAGAACTTTCGAAAAATATTTTTTAGAATTTTTAAAGTATTTTCGATATATCAGAACATTAAATTTTTTTATAAATTTAAATTTTAAAGGATCATTCATGATAGAATTTTTTTGCGAGATGTTCGGTAGTTCGAAATTTTTATTATTTTTTAAAAAGTATTCGAAATATTATTAAAATTCTTATTATTTCTTTTCATTTCAGAAATGCATTTCCATGTGTATGGATCGGTTTATGGATTCTTGGAATTTAGTCTCACGTACTTATGGCAATCGTTTGCAACGTGAACAAAATAAAATCTAGAACTAAAATAAAATTAAAAAAAAAAAACTACTTAAAAATCCCTAAATAACCTAAATAGATCATTATTTTGTTGATTGTTTTTTAAGAATATTTTACCTTTATATATACAATACAAAAAAGAAACAATTGTTTTGTTGTTTTTAAAACAAATCCGGAAAGTTTTTACCACTAGCTATTTCTGATTAAAAACCAATGACTTTTTCTTAAGACATTTCACAAATAAAAGTTTATCAAAATAAATAGAAAATAAATCAAAACACTTACCTTAAGTTACCATTATTACGCTGTAAGGTGGAGTTTAGTAAATTCTGTGGTGGTTGACTACGACGACTGATATGGGAGCTGCGTTCTGAATTACACTTCGAACCACATTGTGAGTTGTCACAATAACGACAACACTTATTATAACTAAAACTGGAAGTGCATAAGGTACAAAACGAATCTAATAAAGCATCATCGGCTTCACAACAAATATGCGTTGGATCTACCACATTATCTGGATTATTATGCGTGCAATAATCAATTAATGTTGTGCGATCCTCTTCCGATGAATAATCATCATAACGACAACTTTCCGTATCATCGGTTGTATTATGATTATCAGATTTTGAACTTGGCGGTGAGACACTATCATCACTATTACTAAATGTACTTAGAGGACATGAAGGATAACGATTCATGGGAAATTGTCTCATATCATATTTACTGGTCATTGTAAGATTTTCATTAAAATATATAATGCCATTGTTGGGGGCACTAAAGCCGCCACCACTATTACCCACTTCGTAGTATTTACGCAGAAAGGCGGCATTACAATCGGCTGCTGTGTACTCATGAAGTTTCTTTGGTTTGTGGGACATTTTTGAGGTAGGCATGGCTTGTGGATTGTTTGTGTTGCTATTATTATCACCGACAGATATACCACCAGATCGTAAAAGATCTAGTAAACATTGTTTAAGATCGCGCATTTTGGTATAATTTCAGCAAAGAACTTCATACAGGATAGTTTTACGTGGTTATTACAGATGTAGAGCATATAAAGGTACTGAAAAACAAAAAAAATGTTTTAAAACTATGCAGATTTATATAATAAATAAGTTTTAAATATTCTGAAAATATTTTTTTAGTAAAATAAAAAAAATCTAATTAAATACACCAATTTAACAGATTTTGCAAAAAAAAAATCAATATTATTTATGGATTTTATTAGTATTAATGAATAAAACATACAAATTGAACCTGTGTACAATGAGTAATATAATTTTTCTTTATTAATATTTTAACAAAAAAAAATTATTTTGTTTTTTTAATTTGCTAAATTTCCTATTTGCTTTTCTATATATAACAACTCTGTTTTTACCCACCATAACATTTGTGGTGAATATGAACTGACAGCCATTTACTTTGACAATCAATTGTTATTGTTTTGTTTGCAGTAGCAACACGTTTTTTAATAGAAAATTTTTAATTTTTAATATTTTCTTAAAAATTCTCTATTAAATTATAAATAATTTAAAGAAAAACTCCTGCACACCGCAAACATGAGTACCCAGCGTGGTAATGCATCACGTACTCGTGCCCAAAAACATAAAAATCGTCACGTATTCAAAAATGATCTGCACGACAAGACTCCGCTACAGAAACGTCTCAATACCCTGCACATTTCGGAGGTGTGTCAACATTGTAAAGGTGTCATAGAATGGAAAATCAAATACAAAAAGTATAAGCCTCTCTCACAACCTAAAACTTGTACAAAATGTTCCCAGAAAAAGATACGCAAGGCGTATCATGTTCTCTGCCGTGAATGTGCTCTGGAAGCAAGGGTTTGTGCTAAATGTCTCAAGAGTGCTGAAGAAGTGGAGATAGAACCGCCACAACCCACACCCGAAGAGGAATTGAAACTTAAGGTAGAAATGGAAAGACTTATTAAATCTTTTCCCGAAAGAAAACGTCGTGCCTTTTTGCGTTACATGGACAAGGGTAAGAAGCAGAAAGAGAATTTGGAAGGTGAGGGTGAAGAAAATGGTGAGGAGGGTGGCGAAAATGCAGAAAACGCTGTGGAAGGAGAGGCTAATGTTGATAAGGCAAAACCCAAAACCAGAGTTCCTCATACAAGAGATGAGCTGTTGCTAAAGATTGAACAGCTGAAACTTAAGGACGATGAGGATGATGATTATGATGATTTTGATTCGGATGATGAGGATTTCGATGATGAAGATTGTAGTGAGGAGGAAGATTTTAGTGATGAATAAATGTGATTCATTAATTTATTTTTTTTATAGAAAATATTTTTTAAGATGTAATGAAAACTTATAATAAAAAGAAAATTAGTAAAAATAATAAACTTAAAACTAATAGATAATCTTATTTAACTTATAAATGAAGGAAGCACTAGCAGATTTGGTCTAAACTTTAGTTTTTAAAAGAAAACTCAGTTGCAACTAAATTGTAGGAAAAAATCTCAGTTTTACATAATATTCTCAACTGACGTTCATAGAAAATCCTATTTTTATTTACTTAACGTTTATCTTAAGACAACCGGCAGTAAGCTTCTGACCTCCAACTTAGTTCAGTTTAATACTAGATGAATCACTCAAGGACCGCATAAACTAACACCGGTTTTTTGGATTTGCTTTAAATTTTGTCCCAGCCATTGGCCGGAATAGCTTACTGGAAAGGAACAGCCTTCTGCCCAGCTAAATTCGACTATTAGGATCAACATTTAAAGTGGAAATATTGAAATTTTGTAACACGGCGAAAATTGTGTATGTTTACGGTTGTATGTAAATGTGTCCCTAGTAGTCCCATTCGGAATTTTGTCAAGTCAGGGACAATAACTCGACTATTAGGGTCAACATTTAAAGTGGAAGTATTGAAATATTGTAACACGACGAAAATTGTGTATGTTTACGGTTGTATGTAAATGTGTCCCTAGTAGTCTTATTCGGAATTTTTTTAACTCAGGGACAATAAGTCGACACACAACAAAACCGAACAAAACAAAAGATTTATGCGAACGATTTCAATATTTCTTTAATGCAATACAACAGAATGTGAAATTTATCAAAAAATTTTAATTTTTATCAAAAATTACCAGTCCGAAAGTTTATACTAAAAAATTTCTTGGAACAGCACTTACACTTTGAGCAATTTTATTCCAAAAACACTAAATTCTTTATAACTTGCAAAATATTTTATCTTATTTTAACACTATTAATAATTTTACACTTTTTTCACACTACACTTTGAAATACTGAACAATTTTAAAAAATTCTAACTATTTTTGCAATTTTCAATAATTTTTTTTTTTTTCTACAGGACGCCGCGCAGTTCTTCTTCTTTTTGACTTTGTGGTAAAAAAAAAGCTAACGGAAGTGGTGGCTTTAGAAAAGAGAGACTTGTTGAACTTAAGTGAGAGAGATAGAGAGTAAACAAATGTTAAAAAGGAAAACCATATAAATAACGGTCTTTTCAAATGTACGTTTTTATAAGTTTTTCCGATATTCATACTTTATATTTTTATTTTGATGTAATGTAATAAAATTAATAAAATAAATATTATTTAGTTACACAAATGTAAAAATATTTTTTTATAAACGATTTATTAATGAAAATATATTTTGAAAATAAAAATATTGACTAAATAAAGATTCATATAAAATCTTCCAAAACTAATTAATTATGTAAAATACTTCCTTCCGGTCAACGGAAGTTACTGTTATGTGCTGAAAAATTAAGCTAACTACAGGAAGTGTTTAAGTTATTAACATTTTTTAATTCAATTATTATTAATAATAAATCTAATTGTTTGTGCAAGCTAATAAATGGATTTAAATTTTGTTATTTTTAAGCAAACTATACAATTTTCCATTTTTATGAACAAAATAAAAACAAACTGTTAACCGCCTAACATCTTACTGTTAATACCTTACCCACCACAATAATAAACACTACACCACAACATTTTCACAAAACTCAGCTTTCATATAACACTCTCACACAACATCTGTAATTTTTGACATTTTTATTCGTCTTGATTTTTTCATTGCAGAAAGTTTGCGTTTTGTCAGAGAAATTTTGTAAAAGAAACTTTAAATTTATACATTTAAGAATAAAATACCAATGAATTGAAATAGTGTTACGCATGTGAAACAATACAAGTATTTTAGTTTATTATCAAATAACAAGCTGCTTAGGAAATTTTTACTAAAATTTAACACTCACACACGACAACCTCTTACCCAAAAAACGATAGAAAAAAGAGGAAAAAAGAATGTCAACAAATACGAAAAAACATCGTCAGAAAGCAGCCGGCATCGATGGAGGTGGCTCCAGCAGGAATCAACGCGAAAGCCATAAAATGCCCGAAAGTGAACGTTTACCATTACAATTGAAAATTTCCGATTTCCTGGCCGGCAGTGAGGATGAAATTGTCTTTAAAGGTCTCTCTAATATACAACGCAAGTATATGCACCAATTTGCCGCACGTCTGGGCCTAAAGACTCAAAGTTATGGTAGTAAGAATAATCGCGAGTTGCATGTACGTCGGCGTAAACGCCTGACAACTTTGGGTGATGTTCGTCCTCTTAATATGTCAGCTGCCACTAGAGCAGTACTCCAGAGTCTTCTGCCAACAATACAAACACAACTGGTAACCAATCAGGTTATTGTTCAATCAAATCCTAATGCATCACATCGATATAGAAATTTACGAAGTGATTCAATATCGGTTGCCTTGGGTCCGCGTATGATTCCGCCACGAGCTCAACGCATTAGTAATGAACTGTTTCGGGATAAACAGGAATTGCCGATATATCATTATCAAGGAGAGTTGCATCAGATGTTGAAGCAACATAATGTAAGTATTGGACGCTGGGTATTGATTTGTATAGACATCTTGATTAAAATTATCAAAATTTTCTGATTCTTTCCTTATTCTGTAGATTATAATCTAGAGAATATCTCGATATAATCTATAGTCCACTCTAAAGTCTAAACTTAGGCCAATCTATAGTCTTGACTATTGGTCACAATATAGAGTATATACTGAAATATTGTCTAAACAATAAAGAGGGCTATTGCTTTGACTAAATATGGGGCTATTTTTAAATATACTTTGGGTAATTGTCCATACTATAGAGTGGCCATTAGTCGATATTAGGACTATAGACTGGACTGTTGTTCAGAGCTTTTATTTTCAAAATGTCTTTATTTTTAGGTTTTTATAATAAATGGTGAAACTGGTTCTGGCAAGACTACACAAGTTCCTCAATACATATTAAATGAAGCTACACGACGTAATCGACCATGTCGCATAGTAGTGACACAACCCCGAAGAGTAGCAGCAGTCTCGGTAGCACATCGTGTAGCAAAAGAAAGAGGAGAACCTTTAGGAGAAACTGTCGGCTACCAAATACGCATGGAAAGTAAGTAACACTAAAAATATACAAATCATATTAATATAACATAAAATACTTATTCATTAAGGTCGCGTTAAAAAGACTTCCAATTTAATCTACACAACATCTGGCTGCTTTTTACGTTCCATAATGGCCGATGTACGTGATCTCTTCCGCAAGGTCTCGCATGTTATAATCGATGAAATCCATGAACGTGATAAAAATACCGATTTTACATTGATCACCATAAAGGAACAGTTAAAGCTAAATAAAGATCTCAAAGTGATACTTATGTCGGCTACCATGGACATACAATTATTATCAAACTATTTTGATAATTGTCCAGTATTAAATGTACCCGGCCAGGGGTATGATGTTAAGATATATCATTTAGAGGATATACTATTTCATACGGGCTATCGTACGGCTCTTATGGAGAAATATTTACGTTCAATGCAGGAAGCCTTTCCCACACCCACCTCTATGTTTAGCGACAATATATTGGAGACAATGATGAATCATACTACTGCTGATCGCTTGGAGGATGAGTATATGCAACAGGTGTTGGATTCTTTAATAGAACAATGTTGCGAAAGTGTGGAAATTAGATCAAAAGAGGAGCTAAATGAAATGTTCGATCAGATTCAGTACTATATAGAAAGTGAGGGCATGTCTATAAATGCAGGACATTCAGAAACGGGTCTAACGCCATTAATGGCGGCCTGTAAGTGTAATATGCCCGAATTTGTACAATTTTTAATACTGCGACAGGCAAATGTTGGTATACGTGACCATGATGGTTATGAGGCTATAGATTATGCACGTCTTCATGCTGATGGTTTATGTTTGCAAATCTTGATGGGCTCTACCAATTGTGTGGAACGTGTTAAACAACAGGAGGAATTGAGCCAACAAGATAAGGAAAAGCATCGTATTTTGGCAGCTTATCAGCAACAATTCAATGATGACAATGAAGTGGATCATGATTTGATTTTATCCTTACTGGAGGGTTTGTATAGAAATGGGCACAGTGGCGCTATTATGGTGTTTTTGCCTGGTTACAATGATATCGTGCAGCAAAGAGACTTAATACAGAGCACTTTACCGGCAGGTACTTATAAACTTTGTATTCTACACGGTCACATGGATTCCAAAGATCAATTTGAGGCTTTACAACGGCATCCAGTGCGCAAGATTATATTATCCACTAACATTGGACAAACTTCTATAACAATACCCGATTTAGCCTATATCATAGATTCGGGTAAGGTGAAAATGAACACCTATGATTCCATAACAGAGTCATCACAACTTCAAGCGATTTGGATATCTCAAGCCGATGCCTGCCAACGTTCGGGCAGAGCTGGTCGTACACAAAATGGCGTTTGTTATCGTTTATATTCCAAGGCAAAGTACCAGTTTATGCCTCAATTTAGCATACCGGAGTTTATGCGCATTCCCTTGACGGAAATATGTCTCTATGCCAAGACATTAGAGCCGAAATGTGGCGTACAAACGTATTTGCAAAAGTCACTTAATCCTCCCTCTACACTAAGTATACAAAATGCAGTAAGAAAATTAAAAATTCTGGGAGTTTTTCGTGATGACGAATCAGTAACGGAATTGGGTAAACATTTGGTGGATATACCACTCGATGTCCAACTGGGCAAATGTTTGTTGTATGGTGTATTTTTGAAATGCTACGATCCTATCTTAACCATATGTGCTTATCATTCGGTCAAAGATCCTTTTATATTGCCCACTGATCGCTCGGCCCAGGGTCAGGCCTCTTTTCAACGTAAATCATTTTCTGGCCAATCGTTTAGTGATCAAATGGGTATTTTATCTTTGCACAAATCCTACATGGAAGTCAGACACAATCCCCGTAAAGTAAGAGAGTTTTGTAATAAATATTTCTTATCGCACTCGGCCATGGAAATGTTTTGCGCCACACGTAAACAAATTAATGATGTAATCAAGAATATGTTTAATATTAATTACATGGATAAAATGTTTAACAATGATTGGCACATGATACAGTTGTGCCTGGTGGCAGGCTTTTATCCAAATGTGGCTTTAATTGATCGAAAGGCTTTGAAGTTGGTATGTGGCGCTGAAAAGCAATTGCTTTTACAAAGAACCTCTTCCCTAAATCCTCCGGGTAAGAAGCATCTCAAAGAATTTATCAACCAACTGCCGCATGATTGGATAGTGTTCTATGAAAAGTCGCGCATAACAAACACCTGTACCATTAACATGAACACTGTAGTACCCTCTCTCATGATTGCCTTACAGTGTGGCCTGGATTGTGATATAATCAACAATGTGGGCAATGAGGAGGATGACACCGATGAAGAGGAGCTCGAGTGTAATGATGACATTGACACCGACTCGGACTCTCAGCACTCACTGCAGCTAACTTCCAATACAGCCACCAATACCACAAATTCACACTCCTCCACCTCAAATTCTTCAAATATTTTAAATGATTTTGAAGCTTTACAGCAGAAATTGTCGAAAACTTTGAAAAACATATCCCTTAATAATGACAACTGTAAAACCATCATGTCACTAGATAACTGGATTAAATTTGATTTACAATCCGGTGACGCTAAACTGCTGCTGCTCATGCGCATTGCTCTGCACACACAATTTTTAGCGTTTTTGAAAACTGGCCCCAATGCAGCAACTTCGTCGGCAGCATTCTGCATACAAAAGTTATTGAATACATTGCACTCTTCTCATGCAGCTACATTTAAAATGACAGTTTAACTGTGTATTTTAATAAGGTAAACAATTTTAAAGCACACTTTTAGGCTTACTTTTAAAATATTTATAAAGCGGTGAAAAAAAAGTATAAAATATCTACTAACATTAAGTTGGGTCGAAAATAATAGCTTTTTAGCTCGTATTCCTCAGTTTGTTCCAAGCTAAAAAGTAAGGTATCTTCCACCCACCCTAAACTACATTATTACTTTATTATTTTTTACATTTTATGCCCTAGTAAGATGTGTTTTTCATATTTATTTTCATTAGACACAATTATCCTAAAAGAAGTTATCATTTCTGATTTCCACACAATATCTAAAACAAAGTTTAACTTTAAACTTTTAATTCGCCGTACTTTTATATCAAACATTTATATGTTTAGCAAACCTAGTTTATATTGATTTTTATTACATATTTACTACACAAATATTATACATAAAACTACAAATGTATGAAAACCTAAACAAAAATTGAAAATATTTTCTATATAAAAAGAAAAGAATTTTAATAGTATGAATTTTGTACATGAAAATTTGAAATGTTTTTTGAATCCGTTATAAAACTCTAATATTGAAGACACTACAAAAATGTTTAAAATTATTATTACAAAAGAAAATGAATAAAGAATTAACAAAAATTATATAATTAATTTAATTTTGTGTAACATATTTGGCTTGTTATTGTTTAAATACAAAAAAAAAAAAAAATAAAATGAAGAAAAACTAAAGAAAATGAAATGAAAATATTTAAAAATAAAAACCCAGTTTAAAAGAAAAGAATCTTAAATGAAAAAGAAAATATTTATGTTTTTAAGTGAAATAGTAAACAGCAACAAAAATAACAAACTAAAATTTCATTTTATTAACAATCACAATTAAATTATACATTTATCTAATAGTAGTTTTCATAATTTATTGCTTAAAACAAAAGAAAACATTTTTAGAATTTTAGTAAAAACAATGTAACAGAAAAAAAAAACTTATATAAAAACCGATCGATACAAATTGAATTATTCATCATCTTTGCATCATAAAAAAATCACATTTAAATAAATTCATATAAATTTTACACTGTAAATAAAAAAAAGAGAATTGATGTTTTATTTGTTGCAAATGAAAAGGTAAACAAAATACAGTGTGTAACGTAGAAATAGTCTCTACATACATACCGTGACTTCAGTCACCTGTTCTTGCAGTGACTTCGGACGCCTGTTATTACCGATATAGCAGCCGAACCGATCGATACATCTTATCGTAGCTATTCACTCGTATTATTTATCTTTCAAATTGTATTTTAAAGAATAGAATTCAATAAAGAGGTTAATTAAGTTAACCCCCATAAAGGCTAAATATATCCTGTTATTACTTAAGATTTGTGGATACGTAAGTCGACCCTGGATGAGACTAAGTTACCTCAGCCGAAGACAAAACCACGTTACAAGTGAACGTCCGCTAGTACGAATTATATATTGTCAGGCCCTTTCGTAGTACCGAATAAATCGTATTATTGAACAATACATTTTTTATGTTTGAATACAGTTTATTACTTTGTAAAACGATTTCTACAGCCTTTTCATAGACTTTTCAATAACAGCGTTTTTGAGTCTTCAATATTGTTCTCAATATAGTTATTACCAGTAACTAATAAAATACTTTACTCATTGGCGTCATCATCCAATTAAATTTTTTCTACTGGGACCATCAAGATTTTAATCAAAAAAAAAAAAAAACATTATAAACCTCGCAAAGTCATCACGTTATGATCTCTCAATTCTTCAACTCCGTTTGTCTTCAAAATATATCTACTTGAATCTATAACACTTACAACTACACTCAACTCTTTTTCTCTGTCTTCAAGAGACCACAAGAATCCACGTTTACTTTCTGATAGGGGCCTGACCGACCTACGATCGATCATGCTATCTAGATCTAGCGAGCAGCGAGCGAGGAGCGAGCGAGCGAGAGCGAGCGAGGAGCGAGCGAGCGAGCGAGAGCGAGCGAGAGCGAGCGAGAGAGCGAGCGAGCGAGCAGCATCGAGGAGCGAGCGAGCGAGCGAGGAGCGAGGAGCGAGCGAGCGAGCGAGCGAGCGAGCGAGCGAGCGAGAGAGCGAGCGAGCGAGGAGCGAGCGAGCGAGCGAGCGAGCGAGGAGCGAGCGAGCGACGCGAGCAGCGAGCAGTGAGCGAGAGAGCGAGCGAGCGAGCGAGCTCTATCTATCAGCTATCGATCTATCGAGCTATCTATCTATCTATCTATCGATCTATCTATCTATCTATCTATCTATCTATCTATCTATCTATCTATCTATCTATCTATCTATCTATCTATCAACACTCTATTAAAACTGGAAATGACTGTCATATTCGAAGGCATTGACTCTTTATCGAACAGCTGCAAATGATGTCGAAGCGCTTTACGTAAACAACTGCCTTGAAGGCCTAATTCAACGGTGTTCTTTTTCATCCACAGGTCGTCAAATAGACTCACCATACCCCCAATTTTTGTACATTGTTCTGTACAAGCACTTTGCTCAAGTACTCCAGCTATCTAATCTCTGACCATTGCTGTCCCCTTGTCTATCTTCCGAGATGCAAAAATATCACTTTCGTTTACAACCATGCAGATGGGATGGCCTCTGGTCAGTCGGCAACAGCATCTAGAAATATAATTGGTAGACCGAAACATGAATTCATCAAATAAGCCAATGACTTGTTTTTACCATGTTCACCCTCCAATAACCTGAACAAGACAAAGTTCGAAACTGTGTCATATGGGCTTCCGGTTTCCAAGGTACCAGATTGTGTGGTTTTTTTGTTCGACCCCATGCCAAATCATTCCCAGAAAAGGTCGAGGATGCATTTGATTAGCTCATCCTTTCTCCGGGATTGCAATAACACCAAGATGATTGTCTTTCATCAAAGTAACATTTCCCCGGGGGAGAACTGCTAGGAAATTTGAAGCCTCAACTCGATATTTTTTTAATTGTACAAGAAATAATGATAAGATTTATATCCGACACTTAAGGCGTTTGTTCGACCAACATTTTTATCATCAGTTTCCTTGATCCTTTACGTTCTATAAGCGAAACATTGATAACTGGTATGGAAAATTGAATTTTGTTAGGTTTTAAATTACTAAATTAAAAATTTTCCACTACCCTATAAAGAAATTCAGTACTTTTTAAAGTTGTGAATTTTCCATGTCTAATCCATAACATTTGCACTTAAAGGTAAACGAGGCCAGAAGTCAGTTGAAACTCTAATATAGTAAGTTAATTGAGAAAAAGGAATTACATCTGTTACATATTTCGGGAATAATCGGCAATGAAAGAGTGCATGTACTTGCTTTAAAGAAAAAGGAACTAAAGGAAGTTAACCTGATGGATACAAAACCGTTTGAATTATTAAGTTACCCGAGAGAATAATTTTCGATCACCTGGCGTAGAACCACAAAGATTATATAGAGAAGAGAACAAGAAGCCTTAGAATGAGCAAGTCCAAGGTTAAGATGATGGTATGAGGACACATTACAGACACAACTATACAAAATTGTACGAACGGATTCAGATTAATAATAATGATAAAACATATGGAGAAGACAGCCAAACCCTTGAGCCAGAATTTCGTCGAAATTAAATCTAAATATCTTGGAAGCGATATTATTTTGGAACTTTCTGAACTTTGGACGACCATACCGTCATAGATCACATTAAAAGTTTTACTGACAGTGTGACCATTTTGGCATTTTTGCAGCTAGATTTAGCATTTTTTATTTTGATTTAGCTGTAAAATTTTAATTTAGCATTTGGCATTTTATTTAGCATTTTTATAAAATATTTTTAGCATTTTTAGCTTTTTTTGCAATTTTAGTATATAAACAAAAAAAAGAATTATATTGGAAATAGGTTTAACCGGAAAAAATCAGAATTAAATGTCTACCCAAACACAAGCAACAAGAAATATGAGAAATGTAATAATTTACACTGTAATTCAAAATAATGCAAAAAGATTCATAAAGATAAATAACTTAAAATTACGCCAATACAAGTGAATACTTTAAAATGTTGTATTCTAAACTTACGGATTTGAATATATCTCTCAATTCATTTCATACATTCTCATATATATTTTTCCGAAAAAATCTTGGAAGTATGAGTTATAAACCTGACATCTATTCACCGAGATTTAAAATTATTTCAACGGAATTTTCAATATTTTTGTGACATGAAAACCATTTTTAAAGTGTTTTGAGGAAGACAAATAAAATTGTTTATATAAAAAAAGTAAAACTAGAAATATTATACTTTTCCTTCCGAAAACACATATAGGTTTTATACCATGAGCAACTAGTGTAATTAATAGAGTTTTAATGTAATTTTTGCATTCAGAAATATTTTAAAGTTAGAGGCATTACATATTGCTAAATTTACAAAAATTTTGAAATAATTTTTAGCATTTCTGTTTATTTTAATACCACGGAACTTCATTTTTTACCCTACTCCACTATACTACGTTTGAGTATACTAATCGGTTAAGAATCATTTTCTGAATCGATTAAGCCATGTAAGTCTGACCGTCTGGTAGAGGTTGAAATTATCAAAACAATAAGCACGTATGCTTTTTGATCCAATGACAAAACCTTTTAAAAATGGTTAAAGTCCGTCCTTTATTTTACCTAGCCCCCATACATATACAAATGTATAAAGCCTTTCTCAGAAAATTAGTTTAAATATATCGGAACCAAGGTTTAATTCAACATAAATGCTTTATTACGAAAAATAAATAAAATTTTATACTCATATGGTCAACCACGGCAGAATATACTTTCTTACTTGTTATAAATTACAATGAATTTCAGTTACAAATTAATATGAACTGTTCATAAAAACACTTAAAAAATTTTAGCATTTTTTTTGGCATTTTAAAATCAATTTAGAATTTTTCCTAGCATTATTTTGGATGGGATTTAGCCGGAACATTTTTTGAGACCTGGTCACACTGTTTACTGACCTTTGAATGAACATGAAGAATTTTGATGTAACATACTAATATTAAAAAGTAATTTCTAAAATATATTCGGTACTTTACATCATTTAAATATATTTGATTATGTTGGAAGTTATCGGTGCTACCGGAATTCATGTAATGTAAGTTTATCAGGTGAATTCAATTCATTGCATTAATGTAACTTAATCTTTTTTGGTAAATTCATTAAAACTAAATCTTAGACATATGAACAATTTCTTTGGTAAATTCATTAAAACTAAATCTGAGACATGTGAACAATTTCTTTGCAAATTGCTTGTTAAGAAATACACTAGAGATTAAACCGCTTACAATATGAGTACATTTTTAAAGCAGTTTTTAAAGAAGTTTTAAGAAACAAACATTATCTATCCATTTAATAATAAATGGATGACTGCTTAACCCTAAAATGTACCAGCTAGTTTTTGTATACATTTCACAGGAAAATTATTTTACTTAGAACTTATTTGTAGAATTTGTACATCAAAATAGAAGAAAATCGACCCAGAACAAATGTACATACTTATGTATATTGAAAGCTTTTTCTACGAAGCTTTTTTTAGGATTTCGGAATTGTATCTGCTACTTATCATTTACTTCTTTGGAAGTTTCTTTTCCTGAGTGTCAAAGCAAGAGATGTTTATCTTTTGCATTTGTGTTTTTGGGTTAAAATAGGAATTTCTTTACATTTGAAGTTGCCATTTGTTGTTTTTCGGTATTAACATATATCTATATTTTATTAGACGATTATTAACAAAAAAAATCTCAATCTGTTTAATTTTAACAAGTAAGAGTGTTATATTCGGCTATGCCGAATTTTATATACCCACCATCACACCTCGTTTGACTCGAATGAAACTTACTTATGTCGAATTTCATCTATATACTCGTATATTTAGGCCAGTTATAAGCGTTAAAGTAATTTTCTGAAGGGGACCTTATATAGGGGGTATGGTCAATTATGGGTCGATCCTTATAAAATTTGGTAGACAGAATTTGGTTCATATTAAATTTATTTGTGTCGAATTTCATCGCTACACTCGTATTTTTAAATAGTTTAGATAGATTTTGACTCGTATGAAACTTACTTATGTTGAATTTCATCTATATACTAGAATTTTTAAGCCAGTAATGAGCGTTAAAGTCATTTTCTGAAGGTGACCTTATATGGGTGGTAGGGTTAATTATGGACCGATCCTCATAAAATTTTGCATAGTAATTTTGGATCATAAGGAACTTACTTATGTCGAATTTCATAGCTATATTTGTATTTTTAAACAAGATATGGTTGTTAAAGCTGCTTTTCGAGGGGCCACTTGTATGGGGGCTATCCGATATTGCCCATTTTCAATACCAAACAAACCTTACCTATAAAAAATATTTATGTGAAATTTCAACCCTCTAGCTCTTTCCATTCGGACTCTATCGTGCTTTCAACAGACAGACAGACAGACAGACAGATGGACGGACAGACAGACATGGCTAGATCGTCTTAGAATTTAATGAGGACCCAGAATATATATACTTTTGTGGGTCTATGACCAATATTTCGATGTGTTACAAACGGAATGACAAAATCAATATACCCCCATCTTTTTTGATGGTGGGTATAAAAAGAGGATTTGTGTGTAAAGTTTCTGCTTAAGCAGCGAATGTGAATGAAAATAATTTTTGTCATGCAACAAATCTGAACACAAGTTGTTATATTAAAAAAAAATATTATTAACAATATAAAGTGCATACATAATTAAGTGTAAATGTGATTTACAAATGCATACTACATACCTCAAAAAAGACTTGCATAAAAATAAAATTAAATAAAAAAAAGTCATATTGCTCTAATATTACAAAAATATCACAACAACTTGTTCGTTATTATTATTATAAGACAGACGACAACAATGAACAGCAGCGACTGTTGGTTGCTGATAGTTAAGATCCTCTTGCAACAGCAAGTTGCCGCAACATTTGTAACAACTTTTTTTGTAGTTGGTTACAAAAAAAAAAAAATAAATATAAATAACAACAAAACGAATCATTAAATTGGAAAAATAAGAAGCGTTGAAAAGTGTAGCAAATTTAAACTTCATCATTATCGTAAAATAAGACAACAAATTGAATGTTGGTGATGTTCGAAAAAGACACACACAAAATCAAATCAAATCATTTCACTTTTTTGCGTTTTCTTCTATATTGTTTGCTTTCCAATATTATAAGCTTTTGAGCACAAGTCCAAGTTGAAATAACAGTATTTTTTTTTTGTTTGTTAAAAGTTTTCTTGTAAAAAGAAGAAATGAAACAACAAAAAGTGCGAAAGAAAACTTACTCAAAATCAAATAGTGAGTTTTTGTGATAAATTTTAAGATTTTTTTTTGACAAACACAATGGAGACTACAAGCGGCAATTGATCTTTAAAATATTTATCAAATGAGTTTGATAAAAATAGCTCTCCGACTGGTTTTGTTAATTTTTAAGCTGTTTATGAGACAGCTTTTTACGAAATAAAGGATCTAACTGTTTTCGCTTAATATTTTCAATCAAATTTCAAAATATTTAAAGAAGATGAAAAGTTTTTTTTGGAATAGAAGATCAATCTGTGTCTGAAAAGATCTCAATCTTTGATCATTTATGTTTTTAATCAAAATGCTTTTAAATTGACAAAAGGATCACAATTATTTGTGACTCATATTTATGACAAAAATCGAATTTTGTTTGTAAAACTAAAAATTTCAATAACTTTATAAAAAGAGTTTAAGATGTCTTGCTATTCCGATCGAGAAAGCATTTTTATCTTCAAATTTATAAATAGTTATAGACTATTTGGGAAAAGAAGAACATCTGTGACTAAAAGTTCCAAAAACATTTAATTTAAATAATAACCGGGATCTGTTTTTACATCGAATGGGTTTTAAACGTCGAAAGAAGTATGATCTGTGATCACAAAAATTTCTGTTGAAATATCGATTTTTAATAACAAAACTTTTAATAACTCTAAAATTTTTAAAGAATTATTTTCTTCCAAATATCACAAAAAGTAATTACAGAAGGTAAAAGATCAGTCTGTGACTAAAAGCTGAAATATCTTAAGAACTCTACAATTTGAAGATTTGAAGAAATTCATCATCATCATCATCAAGTTCAGAAATCTTAAATGGTGAATAAGTTTAATTAACAAATGAAATTTGATTAGCGATCACTTCTCAAAATATCTTAAATATAAGGGGAAGATCGATCAGTGAACACTTAGGTTCTAGACCATCAAACTCAGAAATCTTTAATTGCCAATCAGTCTATAAATTAGATTTAAATCAAGAAAAGAAAATTTTTTAACGATCACTTCTCAAAATGCTTTAAATCTTCAATAAAATTGTTTATTTCTTTATTGAGAGGGAGATCTTAAATGGGCAACAAGTCTATTGATAAGCGTTTAATCCAGGCGGGGATCCAGCTCAAAGGGGGGGTCGGTGGGCGAATTTCCCTTTTCCCCCTGTGGAGTCTGGTTTAATCAACAAGAGAAAATTGATCAGCGATCACTTCTCAATAAAAGGAGATTAATCACTGATCTTTTAAGTTTTTGAGCACAAGCTCAGAAATCTTAAATGGTCTGCGTTCTATCAACAAAAGAAGTTCGATTAATGATCACTTCTCAAAATATTTTAACTTTTCAATAACTTTGTTTTATTTTATTAAGGAGGAGATCATACAACGATCACTTAAGTTCTAAACCTAAAACTCAGAAATCATAAATTGTCAACAATTCTATAAATAAACTTTTAAAAAGAAAAGTTCGAAGTTAGATCGGCGATCAAAATCATATATAATTTAGAGGATAACGATCAGACTAAAATCTCACAAATCTTAAGTTGTAAAAAAGTCCATAAATAAGAGTTCAATCTTAAATTTTTTGGAGGCAAAACTCTATTTTCTTTTAACATTTAAAAAGGGAGCTTGATCTTTGTTCATATTAAAAGTAAACCGATCATGATCACTGATCAGTTTTAGACAAAAATTCAAATATGTTAAATGATTTAAATTAGGGTTCTATAAATCGACTTTCGAATAATCGAACAATCGACTTTTTGTCGAAAAAAGTCGAAGTCGACTATTTTGTTCAAAAAAAGTCGATAACTTGACTATCGACTGTGAAAAAGTCGAAAAGTCGACTTCGTTAATAAAAGTCGAAAAGTTTGAAAGTCGAAAAAAGTCGATAAGTCGGAAAAAGTCGAAAAAATCGAAAAAAGTCGGAAAAAGTCGAAAACTCGAAAATTGTAGAAAAATGTCAAAAATAGACGAAAATTTTAAAAAAGTGGAAAAAAGTCAAAAACTCGAAAATAGTCGGAAAAACTCGAAAAAAATCAAAAAATAGTAAAAAAAAAGTCGAAAATAGTCAAAAAGTCGAAAAAATCGTAAAGTCGGAAAAAGTCGAAAAGTCGACTATTTATAAAATACATATAGTCGAAAAGTCGACTTAATGAAAAAGTCGAAAAATCTACTTTTCATAAAATGCAAAAAGTCGAAAAGTCGACTTTTAACTAAATGAAAAAAGTCAAAAAGTCGACTTTTCGTTTCAACTATGATCCTTGACCGGTAATATCATATAATTTAAAAAAAAATGGATTTTTTTATTAATCATAATACTGATCAAAACCGATCAAATGATCATTCAAGTTTCTAAACAAAAATTCAGAAATTTTAATTCTATAATAATTCCATAAATATTTAATCATAATACTGATCAAAATCGTTCAAATGATCGTTTAGTGATCATTCAAGTTTCTGAACATAAACTTAATTCTATAATATTTCTATAAATAAACTGTTAATCGGCAAAAGGATCTCGTCCGATCGTTAAAAATATTGGTAAGAAAAGTTCTCACGATTTAATTTTTGGAAGGAAAAACGTACGATCATTCATATATCTCAACAAAAAACTTTTTTATATAAAAAAAGCAAAAAAAGGATTTTAAAATATGGATCTCAAATTCATTCACCTCAAAAGAAAATACATACTCTCTTTTTTACATTTGATCGCCTCAATTGTAATTCACCTCCAAGAAAATTTATTCAACTTAGTTATTGAAGCAGAAAAAGAAAGAAAAAAACTAAAAAAATTATAGAAAAAAACTTTATACTCGTTAAATTTAAGTTAGTAGGCAATTAAGAGTTTTTTCTACATATTTTTTTATTATTTTCATGTTTTGGTATTTTTTTTGTAATATTATTTTTATAGAAAAAGGTGGTATAAACATCATTAATGTTAATAATTCATTGCCATTAAGTCATATAGTTTTTGTTGTTGTTGTTACTTTGCTTTCTTCTCACTTCTAGCCTGGAGTGTTGGAAAAAAATAAGTTTTTTTTTAAATAAATTTACATCATCAATGAATCTGGAATGAATCATTTTGTTAAGTAAATTCACCTGTAACTAATGGTCATTATCATTTATTATAGTTGTCTGATAATATATGTTTCTCGTTTTTTTTATATAGTGGGTATTGTTTTTCACCTGTCGTAAACAATGGTTTCAATTTTATTGATCGATTATTGTGTTGATCGTTACAGTTATTTGTTTTAACATCGTTTATTGGAATTCATAAATCTTTAGTGATCGCAGTTGGTGTAAAAATTGGTTATAAAGACTGGAAATATACCCTAAGATAGTAAATTGCTACTAATAATTACAAAGATTTATGTTGCGATCATATGAACTGCAGATCATCAATATGATCTTTATATGTACATTTTATTTTCTTGTGACTCTTACTAATTGTTAAACTTAAGCTACTCATATTAATATGTAGCTCCAACAAGTTTTTTTACTAAAGCGCCCATTCAACTCTAAGTCATGCTTCATTGAACTCTTTGAAGAAGTAACAGAAAGCAATCGCTACTCATCTTTATGGTTTTACTATGTACTATATGTTTTGCCTTTAAGGTAAATCAAATTGATTTTATTTAAATAAAAAATAATTTGATTTAGTTATGGCTATTATCACTTTTATAGTTTTAATTGCCCTAATGTAAAAAGTTGTTAAACAAATTATTCCAGAAAATATATAAAATTAGAAGGGACTTTCAAAAACTGAATACATAATACAGGAAATAATATTAAATTTACTATCACTGGAAAAAGATACTATCGATTTTTAAAATCGATCATAAATTAAAAAAACAATTATGAATAAAAGTGTGAAAAATTATGTTCAATTTTAGATTAATTTATAATTTTGAATCATAAGTAATATAAAAAGAATGAGATTAATTTATGCAAATTAAGAAAAGTGTTCAATCAATAATCCATAATTGAATCGATCAAGCTCAGAAATCTTAAATGATTAACAATTCTAGAGCGTTTAATCAAGAAATGATATTAGATCAGCGATCATTTTCTATGTAAATATCTTAAAGTTCTAATATATCGTTTATAGATAGATCAATCCGTGATCACCTAAATTCTAGACCGAAAATCTCAGAAATCATGAATTGTCAACTAGAACATTTATGTTCGATGATCACTTATTAAAATATTTTAAATCTTGAAAGAAGTAGTTTTTATACCCAAAACCAGTTTAGTGGGGAGGGTGTATTGGGTTTGTGCTGCTGATCCCATACACCTTAAAGTATACCAATCGGCTTAGAATCATTTTCTGAGTCGATTTATATCCGTCCGCCTGTCTGTCCATGTAAACCTTGTAATCAAACTACAGATCGCAATTTTGAAGATATTCAATGAAATTTGATACATGATCTTCTATTGTCTCAGGGACGAATCCTATTGAAAATCGTTAAGATCGGTGCATTATTTCATCTAGCCCACATACAACTGAACCCTTGTAATCAAACAACAGGTCGCAATTATGAAGATAATTCAATGAAATTTGGCACATGATCTTCTATTGTACCTGAGACGAAGCCTATTGAAAATTGTTAAAATTGATGATCCTGATTAATTTTATAATAATAGGACCTCATTTGACCCTAGTCCTATACGAAGCCCCTTCAAAATACGTCTTAAATGTTCACAATTTTATTCAAATATAAATGGCTTAAGCATATCTAAGGCAAGGTAGAATTCAACTTAAATGTTTTATTATGAAAACTATATCACATTTTATTTTTATAACCGATGTAGGGTATTATATGGTCGGCCTCGCCCGACTATAATTTCTTACTTGTTTATTATGAAAATGATCAATCAGCCTAAAAGTACAGAAATCTTAAATTGAAAAAAAAAAATTATAGAAAAGTGTTCAATTAATCTTCAATAGATCTTTAATATCTTAAATTTTCCAAAATTGAACAGTGATCGCTAAGATTTGAACCAAAAAGCTCTCACTTATAGTTTTCTCTAATAAATTATTTTTATATGAAATAAATAATTCTCATCATAATTTTATTTTTTGTAAAAAAATATGAAATTTTCCATTCTTTTACCATTTAGAAAAGGACCTTGATTTGTGAGTATATTATTATCTAAAATTCGTTTCTATGGAGAAGTAGATCGATCGTAATCAATTATCAGTTTTGGCCAATATTCAAAAATCTAGTTTAAAAAAAATCACTTGATTTACAAACAGATCTCGATCGTCGATCATAATATACAACATTTTTTTATTAAAAAATATCCGAATCTTCAATATCAAATGATCGCAAAGACATCAATCAAAATTCTGAGTAAAAATTCAAAAGCCTTAATTCTATAATAAGTTTGTAAATAAGCGATTAATAGTCAAATCGTCCGATCATTTAGTCTATTTGTAAAAAAGTTTTTAAGATAATTTTTTTCGAAGAAAAATCATTTGATCATTCATATATGTATCTTAGAAAAAAATGTACATATGGGGAATTTCGTCTCAAGTGACCCAACTTTAAAAATCGATGCCTTCCGATCTGGAGGAAATTTGCACCTATGGGATAGTAGGCCAGACAAAAACATTCAGTTCTATCGGTCAAGAATTGCCGGAGTCAGAGGGGGTCAAAGTTGGACATTTTGGTCATACAGGGTTCTATTCAAATGAGTGTAACTTTTTACCTATTGGTCCTAGCTATAATTGTTCAAAGGAATTCAGATAGCTAATTCTTCGGTTTACGCCGATCAATACTTTTTTGTAGCACATGCAACTACAACATCATATCCACGATTGACCATATGATTGTAACTTACAAGAAAAAAAAACACCGATCTGTATTTCGCGCGGCTGAGCAGTTCCACAAAGAGTTAATGCATCCGAAAAGACAGTGTTTTCTAAACTTTTGCATTTTGTTTGTCTCTTCGTAGTCTATGGGGTGACGATAGAATAGCTAGTCACCTGGGCAGTCGGTGGCTAGGGGTAACACTAAGTGGTAGGTTAAACTGGTAGTTCGGGACTGTGCGAACGAACTGCTGGGATATTACAGTTATTTTTATACCCTACACCACTTTAGTGGGGAGGGTATATTGGATTTGTGCTGATGTTTGTAACATATAAAAATATTCGTCCTAGACCCACCTTAAAGTATACCAATCGGCTTAGAATCGTTTTCTGAGTCGATTAAGCTATGTCCGTCCGTCCGTCCGTCCGTCCGTCCGTCCGTCTGGCTGGCTGGCTGGCTGTCCATGTAAACCTTGTGCGCAAGCTACAGGTCGCAATTTTCGAGATAATTGGATGAAATTTGGCATGCACGTTTTATTTGACCCAAGGACGAAGCCTATTGAAAATGGTTAAAATCGGTCCATTATTTCACCTAGCCCCCATAGAACAGAACCCCCCGAAAAGGGCTTCTGAGCTCATAATTATGTTAAATATACAGATATATCGATAAAATACGGCACAACTAAGTTTTATAGAAGTCTTGATAACCCTGCCAAATTTCATAAAGATCGGGCCCCATTTGACCCTAGCTCCCATACAAAGTCCCCTTCAGAAAATTACTTGAATGTCCCAAATTAACTTATAAACACAAATATCGCGATGAAATTCAGCACAATTAAATATTATGTAAATATAAATATGTTCACAAAATTTTATCGGGCTTGGTCCATATTTGCCCCTAGCCCCCATATAAAGCCTCTTTCAGAAAATTGGTTTTTCATCCATAAATTGCTTAAATGTATCGGAACAAGGAAATATTGAAGATAAATGCGATATTATGAAAAATAAATCACATTTAATATTCATAACTGGTGTAGGGTATCATATGGTCGGCCACGCCCGACTATACTTTCTTACTTGTTCTTTTTGATTTGGGAATTTGATCAGGGCTCACTTGCGTGTTTTCCCCCAATTGGAGTCTTTTGAAGTTTTATCAATGAAAGGTCTTGTTTACTATAACCAAGTACTTACATAGAATTAAAGCTGGTTTCGAAATTTGTCAATTAAGAATTTGAGAGATGATCATGTCAAGTATATGCCAATCACTTACCTAAAAGAAAAAATAAATAAAAATTAAATTAAGAAATTGTCTTTACTCGTTAAACTATAATTACAATTTAAAAAAGTAGTAAAATAATGAAATAACCTTAAGATATTTATTTACACATTAAAATAGCCCATCCTTCAACTTTGTATCTAAAATAATTTAATTTCTTTTCTCATATGTTTATTTGTTTAAAAAAACGTGGTAATAACATAATTAAAAAAGTAACAAAATATGTTAGTATTAGCTTTAATTAACAAACAATTTATGATTTATTACCGAGTTAAACCAAAAAGTTGGGGCTGGTCAAACCCAGAAGCGTTAAAACATTTAATTAGTTACTCCAAGTATGAAATGCAGACACATCATTAGCAGCCAAACCAATGAATGAATAAATGAATCTTCCATGAAATAGTATTTCAAGAAACTGTTACTTGTGTGAAATAGAAAAAAAATATTAAAACTTTCACTGATTTTTGGAAGTAAAAGTATTACTCAATAATTTTTAAGGGCTTTTAAAAAATTTTACTTCAAGAATTTGTAATGGTAGAAAAACCAAAGTTATTAGATAAAGTAATAAATTTTTGATTTGGGAAGGTGTTTTTTTTTTCTGGAGAGAAAACAAAATGATGTAACTTAATGAACTTTTAAAATATGTATTAAATAATATTATTTATGGTTGTTTGAAGGGAAAAAGCTGTTTTTTTACATTAATAGTATTATTATTATTGTCTAATAATATTGAGTAATATTACTCAATAGCAGTGTTTTTAAGACCTAATTAAAGTATAAATAATTTATAAATATTTTCATAACCTTCTTTTGCGAAATAGATTTTGGTTTAATTAATAGCTTATGGAAAAATTCATGTTTTGTTTACTATTTAAATAATTTGATTTTTATAAATTGAATAAAATGTTTTATTTAAATTGCTATTATTTTAACCCAGCTGTTTATAATATTTTGTATAGCATTTTTCACATATTTACATGATAAAGATTTTCACGATCATCATTAAGTCAATGCTTTGCCAAACGATTAACACCAATAGCTAAAATCATGTCCAGATTAAGAATAAAATTAAGTTTAGATTATTATCTTTTTAAATCTCATACAGTAGTTCAAAACAGGCTGATGGCAAAATTAATTGAAATTTTGTCTTACTTTGCGGGTCCCTGGCCGCGCCACTGCTACGGTCATAAGATCTAAATTCAAAACTTAAACTCGACAACACTTCCTCTTTGAGCATGTGAAATTTCGAATCGAACCGATTGTTTAGAAAAAACATAATTATTTCAATCTTTTTTAAAATACCACTATGCAGTGATCATTAATTGTGATCGCAAAAATCGATATTTTAACTAAATATGTTACCCAATTATTTTTATTTTATGATTTTTCAAATATCTATTTGAAAATCACAAATTCTTAAACAAATCTGTTTATGAAATCAATTCTCCCATATTTTCGGCATCAAAACCTTCGATCGTTCTATCAGACATGCAATCTTACTTTCATAAGTTTCTAATTTCGCCATTTCTAAAATGTTATTGTGAGAAAATAATTATGAATCCTTATTTATAAATCTCAATGTATACAAATTTTAAGTAATTCTGATCTAATTAGCAAAATAGGTCCATAAATTATCAAAATTCTGAGAAATACTTATGCTTTTTAAAGAAATTTTAATATATGGGGAATTTTGTGTCAAGTGACCCAACTTTAAAAATCGATGTCTTCCAATTTGGATGAAATTTGCTCTATCGTTCAAGAACTGACGGAGTCATTTGAATAAAACCCTGTATGACCAAATCGTCCAACTTTGACCCCGTCTAAGTCCGACAGTTCTTGACCGATAGAGCTGAAAATTTATGTTTGACCTACTATCCAATAGTACTAACCTTAGTGCAAATTTTGTCCAAATCAATTTTTTGAGTTGGGTCCCTTAACATGAAATATCCCATATGTATATCGGAAGATATGTTCTATAGATATATGAGAGGTGTAGAAACAAGGGCAGCAATCTCCACATAGCATATTAAAATTAATATATTCGTAAGACCTCTCATTCGTTATATATTAGGGTATTCCATGGACCCATTTTTTGTAGGAGAAAATACGAGAAAAATTAAAAAACAATTTTTTTGGAAAAACCCTAGTTCTCTACCAGCGATTGAAAGCGATTATGCGTTAGTGCTAATGTTTGTAACACCCAAAAATATTGGTCCTACATCTTAAAGTTTAGAATCACTTTGTCCGTCTGTCCGTCCGCCTGTAAACCCTGTGCACATGCTACAGGTCGCAATTTTTAAGATATTTGACGAAATTGGCACATACTCTTCTTTTGATCCATGGACGAAGCCTATTGAAAATGGTTGAAATCGGTCTATTATTTCGCCTAGTCTCCATTAAACCGTACCATCCGAATAAGGCTTTTGAGCTTATAATTTTAAATGATAATGCCGATATTCATAATGATAGGGTTTCATTTGACCCTAGCCCCCATACAAAGTTCCCTTCAGAAAACAAATTGAATTAACTTTTAAACACTAGTATCACTTTGAAATTCTGCATAAATAACTTTAATGTTATCGTAAATGGCTCTACCAAAATTTATACGATTAGGACCATATTTACTTTTGCCCCATATAACCCCTTTTCCAGAAAATCACTTTTTTTTGATAACAAATTGTTAAAATATTTCAGAATTAAGGAAATAATAAAAATAATCCACATTTTTAACATACTCACTGGTGTAGTGTATCATATGGTCCATGTCCGACTATAAATTCTTAATTCTTTTATATTTGTCTTGTTCTGTAAAAAGTCAAGGCACTAGCGGGTTTTAAAAAAAATCATGTAATAATCCACAATAATTTTCTTATTCTTCATTATGCCGATAAATATAACAATTTTGTTGCTATGGCTAAACAAACAACTGTATATAGCTATTGCATGAACCAACATTTAGTACTTATTCTCTTTATATTAATTTTACTTTCTTACAATTCTCATTTACTTAATGCAATGATTGCTATAAGACTACATGTTTTTATTAACGACACACAGCTTCGGCCCTAAAAAACACGATTGTTATATTTCTTTGATAAATGATTGATAAATGTATATCTAAATGAATTTTGTAATATCTAAGCGAATAAATGTAAATTAATTAATAAGTATGTAAAATATATTATGTAAAAATAAGCTTTAAGTAGTATTTTTAATTATTTATAATTTTCTATTTGTAGCAAAACGAGCAGAACTAAATTTCGTTTAAAACACGAAGCAATACATGAGTTTAATTAATAACGTTCGTTTCAACGAAGTCTATTTAACAAACACGAAATGTCAACCGAACAACAACAACAACAACCCGATTCTTCTTCTTCAAGCAACGAAGCTGATCGTTTATTCTGGAATATAACAGTGACAAAGCCAAGAAAATATCTTCGTCATTATCAGTATTTAATCAAAAGGGATAATTTACCAACAGTAAAAGTGACTATACTAAATAAATCTTTGGCTCGTTTGCGTTGCAAAGGTTACGAACGCATTGTAGAAATGATCGAAGATGTTCGTAACAAAAATCGTAATGTTTCCGAATTAGAAGCCGATTCATCTACGTGTGCCGAAGTCGAACGTTTTTTCAAAGATATTGTTGTAGCCAAGCCGAGGAAATATGTTCATCATTATCAGTATGTTTTATACCGAGCGGGTTTACCGGCTTTGAAGGTAACGATTCTTAATAAGGAGCTGGCTCGTTTGCGTTGCTGTGGTTACGAGAAAATCGTACGAATGATAGAATAAGTACTTAATAATACATAATGAATTGTTTTTGCTTTTGTATGAAATATTATTTTAAGTATTTTTTTGTGTAATTCTTGAATTTTTGGTTAAGTTTGTAAAATCAATTATTTTATGTTATTTTTGTATTTGTTGCTTTAAAATGGATTAATAAATTTTATTTTTAATAAAATAGTGGGCTGAGCATTCAAATTTGAATGTAAAAATTATCTTAGAGGTAGTTCGGGTCTTTGGACTAAAACTCGCCCTATAAAAAGTAAAAAAAAAGTTTTTTCTTTAAATGGAAAAAAATCTAAGTATAGTTAGTTACAGAATTATAAACCGTACGAAGTTATTGATATAAACGATTGTTCTTTAAAAATACCTAGACGGTTCGGATGAAAACAACTTACTTAGTATGTTAAAATGTTGTTTTTTAATTCGTATTAGAATTGCTTTTGGGAAAATCTACGTTATCTTGACACTACAGCCGACCACTTAATTCAAATACTAATCGAATAGCTTTACCACATATTACCTTTGCTATTTCTTCATTAAAAAAAGCTAATAATAAAATCTTCTCAAACATTGATAAAAGATTAAGTTAAAACAATTATTAAAACTTTTTAGGCGAAAATGATCGTTCGTTTATAAAACTTATGTCACAGTAATCTTTGGACTATGCCGATTTAGCTAAACATCGGGAATTCGGATTATATTTAAAGTTAATTGTAATAATTTCGAAGGAACTGCTTTGTAGTAAGTAATCCCAAAAATAGGACCTAGTCTCCCCTAATTCATTTTCGATCTTATCCAATTCTAAGAATATATTTAGTTAGTTAGTTATATAGATAGATAGATAGATAGATAGATAGATAGATAGATAGATAGATAGATAGATAGATAGATAGATAGATAGATAGATAGATAGATAGATAGATAGATAGATAGATAGGTAGATAGATAGATAGATAGATAGATAGATAGTAGTAGTTAGTTAGTTAGTTAGTTAGTAGTTAGTTAGTTAGTTAGTTAGTTAGTTAGTTAGTTAGTTAGTTAGTTAAGTTAGTTAGTTAGTTAGTTAGTAGTAGTAGTTAGTTAGTTAGTTAGTTAGTTAGTTAGTTAGTTAGTTAGTTAGTTAGTTAGTTAGTTAGTTAGTAGTTAGTAGTTAGTTAGTTAGTTAGTTAGTTAGTTAGTTAGTTAGAGTTAGTTAGTTAGTTAGTTAGTTAGTTAGTAGTAGTTAGTTAGTAGTTAGTTAGTTAGTTAGTTAGTTAGTTAGTAGTTAGTTAGTTAGTTAGTAGTTAGTTAGTTAGTTAGTTAGTTAGTTAGTTAGTTAGTTAGTAGTTAGTTAGTAGTTAGTTAGTTAGTTAGTAGTTAGTTAGTTAGTTAGTTAGTTAGTTAGTTAGTTAGTTAGTAGTTAGTTAGTTAGTAGTAGTGTTAGCTAGTTACTTAGTTAGTTAGTTAGTTAGTTAGTTAGTTAGTTAGTTAGTTAGTTAGTTAGTTAGTTAGTTAGTTAGTAGTTAGTTAGTTAGTTAGTTAGTTAGTTAGTTAGTTAGTTAGTTAGTTAGTTAGTTAGTTAGTTAGTTAGTTAGTTAGTTAGTTAGTTAGTTAGTTAGTTAGTAGTAGTTAGTTAGTTAGTTAGTTAGTTAGTTAGTTAGTTAGTAGTAGTTAGTTAGTTAGTAGTATTAGTTAGTTAGTTAGTTAGTTAGTTAGTTAGTAGCTAGTTAGTTAGTTAGTTAGTTAGTAGTTAGTTAGTTAGTTAGTTAGTTAGTTGTAGTTAGTTAGTTAGTTAGTTAGTTAGTGTTAGTTAGTTAGTAGTAGTTAGTTAGTAGTTAGTAGTTAGTTAGTTAGTAGTTAGTTAGTTAGTTAGTTAGTAGTTAGTTAGTTAGTTAGTTAGTTAGTTAGTTAGTTAGTAGTTAGTAGTTAGTTAGTTAGTAGTTAGTTAGTTAGTTAGTTAGTAGTTAGTTAGTTAGTTAGTAGTAGTTAGTTAGTTAGTTAGTTAGTTAGTTAGTTAGTTAGTTAGTTAGTTAGTTAGTTAGTTAGTTAGTTAGTTAGTTAGTTAGTTAGTTAGTTAGTTAGTTAGTTAGTTAGTTAGTTAGTTAGTTAGTTAGTTAGTTAGTTAGTTAGTTAGTTAGTTAGTTAGTTAGTTAGTTAGTTAGTTAGTTAGTTAGTTAGTTAGTTAGTTAGTTAGTTAGTTAGTTAGTTAGTTAGTTAGTTAGTTAGTTAGTTAGTTAGTTAGTTAGTTAGTTAGTTAGTTAGTTAGTAGTTAGTTAGTTAGTTAGTTAGTTAGTTAGTTAGTTAGTTAGTTAGTTAGTTAGTTAGTTAGTTAGTTAGTTAGTTAGTTAGTTAGTAGTTAGTTAGTTAGTTAGTTAGTTAGTTAGTTAGTTAGTTAGTAGTTAGTTAGTTAGTTAGTTAGTTAGTTAGTTAGTTAGTTAGTTAGTTAGTTAGTTAGTTAGTTAGTTAGTTAGTTAGTTAGTTAGTAGTTAGTTAGTTAGTTAGTTAGTTAGTAGTTAGTTAGTTAGTTAGTTAGTTAGTTAGTTAGTTAGTTAGTTAGTTAGTTAGTTAGTTAGTTAGTTAGTTAGTTAGTTAGTTAGTTAGTTAGTTAGTTAGTTAGTTAGTTAGTTAGTTAGTTAGTTAGTTAGTTAGTTAGTTAGTTAGTTAGAACTAAAAGCAAGATTATCATCTCTATTTGGATTTACATCGGGTTAAATGTGCTAACTTCACCCATAGAGCCACTGTTACCACAGCACTGCATCTATTTTAGATAAAGCATCTATTGGGCGTATGTATTTAAACAACAAAAAATTGCATTAAAATAAAATTTAAACAAATACGATTATAGACAGTTTTAAAATAAATTGCAAGCGTGACTTGCATTTTTATTTTATTTCCAATAGATGTTTTTATTACATTCAACTTTTCCATGACACTTCACTGTTTGACTTTTTTTTGTTTTCCAACTTCTCTCTCAACTCCATGTAATAATAATTTACCTCATAATAGCAAAAATATGCCAAATATAAATATATAAATGTCTGTAAGTATGTTGGAAAAAGGTAAAGGTGATAAATCTTTTTTTCTATAGTTTATAAATATTTATAAATATTTTCCATGGAAAATGGAAAATGGAAAACTAACAAGTTAAGCAGCCAAAAGACATGATGATTTGACATCATCGCCAGGTCATTCATTCATTCGTTCGTTTATGCCTTTTTATGCATCCAGCCTCCAGTGAATAAGTTTGTGAATGTGAAATATTGTCCATATTTGAGTTTTTGTTGTTTTTGTTTTGACAAGCTGATTTATGCATTCACTGTCACTTTGAATTCCTTTTTAGTTGGTTGTTGTTGCCTTTTAGAAATGTTAAGAAATCTTTCTATTGTGACACATAATTATTTGTTTAGAATTAATGTTAAGTTGTGCTGTTTTTTTTTAATTTTTATATTATGTGGCGGATTAGTGTTTGTTATCTTATTAAGAACGTGCCTACTTATTTTCTTGATTTTTGTAGTATTTTATTTAATTTGAAAATTTATTTAATTAAATTTTATATATATAGGTATTTAAATAACTGAAATAAAGTCGTTCTTAATTAGGCTGTCAAGTTCTTCTTTAAGGAAATATTTTAATAGGCAAGAAATGATCAGTGTAAGTATGTAATTTAATGAGAAGAATACAGTATGGCGTTAGAACGTTTTATACTACGTTTCATTATTTGGATGACGAATACCATAATTCGAAGCCTTGCGTTTATGATATGTTGCTAATTACTGTCGAAGTTCCTAAACCCGTGTATATAAATACTAGTTTTGTAATACTTAAGACTACACGAGGTTTTCTGAGATTTTCTATTAAAAATATTTTTTTTTGTTGTACTCTCAATCTCAACTCAATTAATTGACAAATTATCAAATTATATTTAAATTAATTCAAAAATTTTGTATGCTAAACATCAATTAAAAATGTCAAAATTCACACCTAGTAGTTTTGTTAAAACTTGCTTGTAAAAAGATTAGGCTTTTTTTAATACATTTTATAAAGGTGTTAAAATGATTTAAATAATCTTTTTTTTAAAACAAGCCTCTTTTCCAAAAAAAAACTGAGTTTTAAAAAAAAACTTTCATTCTTAACTTTTGTTTTATTATCTTTAGCTTTATCATTTTAATCTTATAAAATATATATGTTTTACTTTATTACTATTTTATTTTTTTTTTTTTCTAAAAATTTGTTTCTATTTTAGTTTCGGTTGAAGATTTTGAGACTATTGTCTTCTTTTTCTTTTGTTTAGTGTGTAAAACTTTTAATTTATATACGAAAGATCGGGTAGTAGTATGTCGATTATAACTGTCACAGAATCATTAATGCATATCACAAAACTATATACAAAATAAAACAGCAACAACAACAGTATTTATACAACAACATTTTTTAAATATTAAAAAAAAGATAAAAATGCAACTAACAAAAAAAAAAAAAAAAAAATTACAACAATAAACTTAACTTAGTCAAAATAGTAAAAACATTTGTATGTATGATGATTATTTTTGTCATAGTCATAAATTAAATGAGCTACTGATACGATGTCATTATTATTATAAACATTTATACACGTTAGCTTAGCGGCTAAATAAGCTAAGTCGATATTTAAAAAAGATTTTAAAGACTACCTTAAACCAACAACTGTAAGTGAGAGTTCTATATACGGCCTTCAGTATTATAAACAGCAGTTCGTATACGTATTTCTTTACAAAAAAAAACAAGTTTAATAACGAAAAAGTACCAAAAAGTCCACTTTTAAAGATTTTCATTGAATCAGAATCTCATTAAATTCAGTTGAAAAATTTCAGTTCCTATAAAACTACCTTATTATACCCTGATCTCCATAAAATTTAGTAGAGAGGTTTTGGCTCATACGAAAGTTAGTTAAAGTCATTTCTGAAGGGGAGCTTATATGGGGATAGGGTCAATTGAGGACCGATCCCTATAAAATTTGATATACAGCTTTTGGCTCGCCCAAAAATTGTTTATGTGGAATTTCACCGGTGTACTCGCATTTTCGAGTCAATAATGTGCGTTAAAGTAATTTTCTGAAGAGGACCTTAAATGGGGGTAGGGTCAATTATGGACCTGTCCTCATAAAATTTAAGAAAGTGATTCCTATAAAACTTTTTTTATGTCGAATTTCATTTTCTGTCATTTTCTGAAGGGGACCTTATATGGAGGGTAGGATCAATTATGGATCGATTCCTATAAAATATGTTCCTGTAGAATTTCATTGCTATAGATATTTCTTTTAGATAGTTATGAGCGTTAAAATCATTTTATAAAGGGAACTTTATATGGGGGTAGGGTCAATTATGGGGCTATCCCTATAAAATTTTGCACAGAGATTTGGGTTTCCATAAAACATATTTGTGACGAATTATAGATGCTTCTTTTAACCAGTTATGAGCGATAAAGTCATTTTCTGAAGGGGGCCTTATATGTGGGCTAGGCGAAATCGTAGACCGATATTGTCCATTTTCAATACCAAACAAATTGCATCAACTAAAAGTATCTATGCAAAATTTCAGCTTGCTAGCTACTTCCATTTGGACTCTATCGTGTTTTCAACAGACAGACGGACGGACATGGCTAGATCGTCTTAGAATCTAATAAGGACCCAGAATAAATATATACTTTTATGGGTCCTAAACGAATATTTCAACGTGTTACAAATGGAACGACAAAAACAATATACCCTCCATATTTTTTGATGGTGGGTATAAAAAGATTCAAAAAGTACAGTTGAAAAACAAACAAGTACCAAAGAGTTTAGTCTTATATATTATCATTCCATCAATAATTCAGAAAATCAAAAAAGGACCATTAGTATGATGAAAAAGTACCAGAAAATTCCCTTAATTAATTTATAAAATAAAAAAAAGTGCCAATTTAATTAAGTAAAAGTACCTGAAAGTGCCCTTTTATAGATTTTCATGTAATTAATATGCAATATGTTGAAGACAAATAGTACCAAAAACATTCACTCTTATAGATTTTCATTATAACAGGATCCTATAGCTGATTACATGTATTAAGCTTCAATATTGCATCAAAAACAAAAAGTACTAGTTGAAAAACGAAAAAGTACAAAAAATCCTTTCCGACAGATTTTCATTCACTCAGTGACTCTGAACGCTTAATTTTATGTTTCTATGTTCAATTTTATAGAAAATTCAAAAAGTTACTTTTGAGGAACGAAAACGAAAAAGTACCAAAAAATCCCCTTTTATATATTCTCACTTTCTCCGGGCTTTACATGCTTAATTTCATTTTTTTAAGTTCAATATTATAGAAAATTCAAAAAGTACCTTTCGAAGAACGAAAAAGTACTAAAAAGTTCCCTTTTACAGGATTTCCCTTAATCCGGTCTCTACACGCTTAGTTTTATGTTTCTGTGTTCAATATTATAGAAAATTCAAAAAGTACTTATTGATGAAGAAAGAAGTAACAAAAAGTCCCTTTTTATATGTTTTCACTTAAAAAAAATTCCCATTTTCTAGGTTTTCATTTACCCCAGGATCTACATGCCTAACTTTATGTTTGAAGTACGTAAAAGTCACTTCTTTAGTTAGGACTCTACATACTGAATTTCGTATTTCTAGGTTAATTATTATAGAGAACTCAAAAAGTACCAGTTAAAGAACGAAAAAGTACCATAAAATAGAGCATGGTATAGGGTATTATTAGCATATTTCATCCGTTGTGTTGGCGATAGAATAATTTTCGAAAGAATTTGGATTAATTATATTCTGAATTCTGTTTACTCAAATAGACTATATAAAGGGATTACGGTTGGCGATAGAATAATTTTCGAAACAATTTGGATCAATTATATTCTGAATTCTGTTTACTCAAATAGACTTTATAAAGGGATTACGGTTAATTATCAACCTTCCCTTTAGAAAATTGAAACCTAAGGGAAACATACTTATAATATTATTATTAAGCAGTGGTGTTTTGAGTACGACAGCGGACTAATGTTGGCATGTTTTTGTGTGTAAAATAGATAAACTTTTTAACTATTCATTAGTAATGACTTATTTAAGTACTTATTTGTAAGCGAGCATTGCAGTATTTGCCTTTAATGACAACGCCGTGTTAAAATAATGACATAAAATGTCAATGATTAAGTTGTGAAGTTTTTTACATTTCATGACACGATATCTGGAAAATCTGATGGATTACATCTGAGTCCAGATTCAGATTTAGTACTGTTAAATCCTTTAGAAAAGTTGAGATCTGCGTTTAAAGAATGTTGGCCTGTTTTATCATTCCATTATAATTTCAAATTATTACATGATTTCAAATAACTCTCTTATTTGTTAAATTAAAAAAGTTCTTTTCAGATTGTCATCGTATGTTTTGATTCCTATGCACATTCATAGCATACGAAGCATACTTATCGCATAACCGACAATGTCATTTCTTATGAAAGTACGTTTACGCTGTTAGTACGAATGTACTACAACGATACCTGTTAGTTGTCGTATTTCACTATGTACGAAGTATATGACTTTACAACGTCATCCAACCAGCAGAATGAAAATTGTTTATCCGCTGTGTTGAGCTTTTGCATTAGCAATTACATGTCTGAAATAATTGAATGAAATTAAATTGTATGTAAAAAAAAAAACGAAGCAGAGAATTGAATAAAATTGAAGAAACAAAGACAAACATTTAAATGGAAACGCGCTTATTAGAGGTATTCAAATATAAAAGTAATTAAACATTATAATAAAAAATTTGTTATTAATAACTCAGATTTGTAAAAGCACAATAAATAACTTTTAAACCAATACAATTCCGAATTTAAAATAATTTCCTCAAACAAAGTGTTTCATTGAATCAACAAACAAACCAAATGATTGCAAGAAATCAATTATTATTTTAATTGAATTGATCACTGCTATGCATGACATGAACGAGTAAAAAGTAACATTTCGTAACTTGAAGAGCATTTAAACTAGTTTTACACATTATTATGAATACCCTTAATAATATTTATTAAAGTACTTTGACACTTTCTTCTTGCATTGAACACCTTATTATCAAATAATCATATTTTTTTATTAATAAATTGTTTAAAGAAATTCATTTAAAATAAAATTTCATCTTTATAATAATTTCGTAATAGAAAAACTGTCTATTGTTTAAAATAAAAAATAATATATTTTACAAAAAATAATCTCACAATGTTCAATGCATTTAATTCATAAATACATTATATACATAATATATTTTTTGGTGGCATTGTATGTTAATTTTTCTTCGTTTTTTCTCTATTATTTTGCATGTTCAATAAATAAAGTTTTCAGTCTAAATTTCAGTTTAAAGAAATTTTAAAACAACATTAACGTGTTTGAATTTTTAAACAACATTGTTTCCAGCTTAAAGCCCAGAGGTTAGTAGAGGTTACGAAAATGAATAATAATAATGATCATGACGATTACGTGGATGATGATGATGGGAAGAGACAGATGTTGTTGGATGGATGGATGTTGTGAATTGATTTGATCTCATTTATATGGAGTAAGGTGAGAAGGAGTAATCATCGATCAAGTGAATTTTTATACAATTTTTGTGTTTAGTATGAAATAAAAGAGTAAAATTTATAAACGGTCTTTTAACAGTTCAAGGGAATGATTTTTGGTCACTATAGTTTAATCTGGTCTGAACTATTAGCCCACAGTGTGAACTATTGTTTAGTTTATAGTCTGAACTACTGTTTAGTATATTGATTTAGTGTATAGTCTGGACTATAGGTTCAGTCTACAGTCTGAACTATAGTTCAGTCTATAGTCTGGACTATAGTTCAGTCCATAGTCTGAACTATAGTTCAGTCTGTAGCCTGGAATATAGTTCAGTCTATAGTCTGGACTATAGTTCAGTCTATAGTCTGGACTATAGTTCAGTCTATAGTCTGAACTGTAGTTCAGTCTGTAACCTGGACTATAGTTCAGTCTATAATCTGGACTATAGTTCAGTCTATGGGCTGGACTATAGTTCAGTCTATAGTCTGAACTATAGTTCAGTCTACAGTCTGAACTATAGTTCAGTCTGTAGTCTTGACTATAGTTCAGTCTACAGGCTGGACTATAGTTCAGTCTATAGTCTGAACTATAGTTCAGTCTATAGTCTTAATTGTAATTCAGTTTATAGGTTGGACCATAGTTCAGTCTATAGTCTGAAGTATAGTTCAGTCTATAGTCTGGACTATAGTTTAGTCGATAGTCTGGACTAAAGTTCAGTCTATAGTCTGGACTATAGTTTAGTCGATAGTCTGGACTATAGTTCTGTCTATAGTGTGGACTATAGTTCAGTCTATAGTCTGGACTATAGTTCAGTCTATAGACTGGACTATAGTTCAGTCTATAGACTGGACTAAAGTTCAGTTTATAGTCTGAACTATAGTTCAGTCTGTAGTCTTGACTATAGTTCAGTCTATAGACTTGACTATAGTTCAGTTTATAGTCTGAACTATAGTTCAGTCTATAGTCTCGACTATAGTTCAGTCTATTGGTTGGACCATAGTTCAGTCTATTGGTTGGACCATAGTTCAGTCTATAGTCTGGACTATAGTTCAGTCTATAGACTGGACTAAAGTTCAGTTTATAGTCTGAACTATAGTTCAGTCTGTAGTCTTGATTATAGTTCAGTCTATAGACTTGACTATAGTTCAGTTTATAGTCTGAACTATAGTTCAGTCTATAGTCTTGACTATAGTTCAGTCTATAGGTTGGACCATAGTTCAGTCTATAGTCTGAACTATAGTTCAGTCTATAGTCTGAACTATAGTTCAGTCTATAGTCTGGACTATAGTTTAGTCGATAGTCTGGACTATAGTTCAGTCTATAGTCTGGACTATAGTTTAGTCGATAGTCTGGACTAAAGTTCAGTCTATAGTCTGGACTATAGTTTAGTCTATAGTCTTGACTATAGTTCAGTCTAGACTGGACTTTAGTTCAGTCTATAGTCTTGTCTATAGTTCATTCTATAGGCTGGACTATAGTTCAGTCTATAATCTGAACTATAGTTTATTCTATAGTCTGGACTATAGTTTAGTCGATAGTCTGGACAATAGTTCAGTGTATAGCCTGAACTATAGTTTAATGTATAGTCTGGACTAGTTTGGTCTATAGTGTGGACTATAGTTTAATCTAAAATCGTGTCTGTAGTTAGGTTTATAGTCTGGACTATTATTTAGTTGGACTATACTTTAATCTACAGTCTGTATTATAGTTTATTTATTATCTTGTCTATAGATTAGTCTATAGTCTGTCAATAGTCTGTACTATAGTTTGGGGTATATTCTAAACTATAGTTAAGTCTATAGTATAGACTATAGTTTAATCTTTAGTATGGCCTATGTTTTAGTCTATAGGCTGGATTAAGGTTATACATAAAAAAGTATTATAGATGATAAAAATAATTTGTCATTTTTATTTAAATTTGCTAAATGGCAAACAAAAGCGAAAAATTTCAAAAATATTTCTTTTAAAAAAATTTCAGTAGTTCAAAAATACCACAGCTGCTTTTGTAAATCCATATTCATAATTCCCATTAAATTTGCAGTAGAAAAAAAATAAATAATGTGGGAAGTAGATTCCACAACAATGATCAACTAATTTGAAATTATTGTAATGGGAAGAAAGAAAAAAATCTAATTGTGTGTGTAGAAAAAAAAAAATCTTAAATAAAATAAATTTTTTCAAATAAGTTAAAGAGTTTCTTATCGTGCTTTCAACCCCAATTTTTAAATAAATTCACTGTAATGTATTGATGGTGGGGAAGCTAGTTCCTATGCGCATTTCGCCGGTTGCTTAAGCCAGCTCATCAGGAAACCTTTCCCAATATTTTAGGAAAACTAGAAATGTCTTATGAAAGAATTATTTTAAACTCAATAAGAATTCAAAACGCATCTTTCACAAAACATTAAAGTTTTGACAAAACACCAACAATAACAGTGAGTTTATTTTTTCTTACATTCCTTTCTGCACTTGGCTGGTTGTTTTCCAACTCTAAATGCAGTTGTAAGGGAAAAAAAATAAAAACAAAATAAACAACTTCTATTTTGTTGTTTATAAAAACAACAGAATAGGGTATTCAGTTTTAAATGCACGGGCACTTGCAAATTTAATTTAAAAATTGATTTCGGGATTTTTATTATTTTTTCAAATAAGTTAAAGAGTTTCTTATCGTGCTTTCAACCCCAATTTTTAAATAAATTCACTGTAATGTATTGATGGTGGGGAAGCTAGTTCCTATGCGCATTTCGCCGGTTGCTTAAGCCAGCTCATCAGGAAACCTTTCCCAATATTTTAGGAAAACTAGAAATGTCTTATGAAAGAATTATTTTAAACTCAATAAGAATTCAAAACGCATCTTTCACAAAACATTAAAGTTTTGACAAAACACCAACAATAACAGTGAGTTTATTTTTTCTTACATTCCTTTCTGCACTTGGCTGGTTGTTTTCCAACTCTAAATGCAGTTGTAAGGGAAAAAAAAATAAAAACAAAATAAACAACTTCTATTTTGTTGTTTATAAAAACAACAGAATAGGGTATTCAGTTTTAAATGCACGGGCACTTGCAAATTTAATTTAAAAATTGATTTCGGGATTTTTATTATTTTTTCAAATAAGACATTTCTAGTTTTCCTAAAATATTGGGAAAGGTTTCCTGATGAGCTGGCTTAAGCAACCGGCGAAATGCGCATAGGAACTAGCTTCCCCACCATCAATACATTACAGTGAATTTATTTAAAAATTGGGGTTGAAAGCACGATAAGAAACTCTTTAACTTATTAGAAAAAATAATAAAAATCCCGAAATCAATTTTTAAAAAAAAAAAAAAAAAAAAAAAAAAAAATAAATTTTACTTTCCAATGTTGCAAAAGACAACTCGAAAACTCATGCATTAATCTATAAATAATATAATAACAACAAAAAACATATTAAATAATTTCCATTCATAAGCAAATTTAGCTGTTTTTTTATATGAAACAATTTTTATTGCCATTATTAGCATTCAGCTAAAAATACTAAAAAATTTTGTTTAATTTACATTATAATAAATGAAACCCGAAACTCCAAAAAACATTTCTTCTCATCTTGACCAATCATAAGCTCTAATTTAACCTTTCACTTTTCATTTAAACAAAAAAGCTTAAGAAAAAAATGTTTGATAAGACAGATAAATAAAACACATTTTTTCTCTAGATTTTATTGTTTATCACCTGGTTTTAAACTATTTATTATTATTTTTCTATGGTGGTCAGTGTGAAATTTTGGAAAAAAAAGTGTAAGGCCCTTTCTTTTTTAGTTAAGTTTACCTAGTTTTAGAGTAAATCATTTTTTTATGCATTCTCAATTATTTTATTTACTTGTTTTATTATTAAAAGTAAGAAAATTTTAAAAAAAAATTTATTTCTTGATTTTTGTGTAACAAATTGTCACCAACACTCTCCCTACGCCACCGTCTATAATTTATGTTTTGAAAACCATGGAACTGAGCTGTAAATTGTCAACTTAATGTCCGTAATTTTATTATATTGTTTACACTGTTTTTTACACCAACCATTGTTGTGCTAATGAAAGCATAAAAAATATGCTTTTATTTTATACACACAGGTACTCTATTGTTATTAAAATCTGAGGTCTATCAAAGAATTCTTTTTAAAATTTTAGTAGTTGTTGAGTTTTTAAAGAAAAAAAGAAACGTGACATTAGATAAAAGCATTGGTTAGTAATTAATGTTTTGTTTTCCTCTGTTACAAATGTTAAGATATTTTCTTAAAATTGTTTTAAGAAGAAATAGAAGTTTTAATAAACTTACCATTGAATAAGGTTTATTAAAGTAAAGATAAAGATATTTTATATTTTATTTTAGAACAAATTGTTTATAACCGGTTGGGAAATGTTTTGTTTAGTTTTAATCTTATTCATCAGTCTTATGCTAAGAATACCAGGAATTTCTTTATAATGTTTTATCAAGTTTTTTTCTTCAATTTTTCTCTGGTCAACAAAAACAAAAAAATTTTGGGAAAATTCCATCCACTTAGATTTTTTCTCTCATATAATGACTTCAACGGTCAATAATGACTTCAACGGTCAATAATTTCACTGATAAAGTATTATTTTGATTCATAAAGCTTTTGCATAAAAATATTATATAAATTCCAAAATTGTTGTTTAAACTTTATAAATAAGCTCATTAAAAAGCTTTCTGAAAAATATTTTCAAATCTGTTTTTTCTAAATATAAATACATATCTCTTAATAAGAACAAAATAAAAAGCTTTACTAAAAGCTTTTGCAAAAAAACTTCATAAAAGTTACAGCAAAAAGCCTTTTTTCACAAGTATGTATTTTCATTTACAACAAGTTCATTTCATTAATAAGAATTTTTTGCCGTTTTCGCAACAAATAATTAAAATTATGAATTTTTACAAGAAAAGCTTTTTTCCAAAAATCTGAAAAGTATTTTTTAAACAGATTTGTTTTGTTTTTCATAATGACTCGAATTGTTAAAAAAGCTTTTTTTTTTAATATGGACAAATAAATGAGCTTTTCACTAAAAACTTGTTTAAATATGTATTTTCTTTACCATAAGGCAGTAAACTTTATAAATAAGCTTCATTGGAAAGCTTTCTGAAAAATATTTCCAAATAAACTTTTTCTAAATACACATGTGTACATATCCTTTAATAAGAAAAAAAATAAATAAATAAAAGGCTTCACTAAAAGCTTTTGCACAAAAACATCTTAAAAGTTGCAACAAAAAGCTTTTTTCAAAAGTATTTTCATTTACAACAAATCCACTTCATTAATAAGAATTTGTAGCCATCTCCGCAACTAATAATTAAAATTGTGTATTTTTACAAGAAACGCTTTTTTTCCAAAAATCAATTTTTTGCGTTTTTCCGAAAGAAAGAAATTGCATAAGAAAGCCTTTTAAAAGAAAAGTTTAAATAAACTTTAATTTATAATTTTTTTCGTGCAAATCTTTGTTAAATAACAAAAATGTATAAAACAAAAAGCTTTATTCTGAATAAATATAACATGTAATAGAAAAAGCTTCATAAAGAGCTTTTAAAGCAAAATCTAAAACAGTTGTTTTCTGAGGTTTTTTATTAACAAAAATATGTATAAAAAATACTTAAAGATTTCTTCTTTTGAACAAAACTTAACTACAAAAAGCTTTATTCATTTATGAAAAAGCACTTCATTTCAAAACAAACAAATATGCATTTCTGAGTTTTTTTTTAACCGAAATTTTTTTTATTAAAAACTAGTTTTTCAAGAAAATTAATTTGTTATACAACTATTTTGAGAAAGTTTTAATAATAAATATTTTATTTAAATAGCTATAGAAAAGCTATTTTTTAAAACTTTAATTTCCCAAAAAAAATTACTAAAACAGAAGATTTTTTTTTTTTTAAATATAGAATATTTTTTTCCTTTCTCAAAAAATAGATTCCTGAAAAAAAAAATAAAATATTTCACTTTCAATATATGTAAACGCATGTAAAATTTTATTTATCTAAAAGCTTCTCAAAAAGGCTTTTCAAAAAAAGCTTTTTCATTTAGAACAAAAAAATAAAGTTTTTTAATAAAAATAAGTTTTTTTTTAATAATTATTTACAAACTATTTTAAAAGCTTTTTTTAAAGATCTACAAAAAAGCTTCTTAAATTGATAAAAATTAAATTATAAAACATTAAAAATAGCTGTTTACTTAATATAACTTTTAATAAAAAAATTTTAAAAGCTTCTTTTAAAACTTTTCAAAAAACAATTTCTTGCAAGAAAACTTTTTAAAAAAGCTTTTAATATATTAAACATCCAAAAAGCTGTGAACATAATGTAGTTTTTAGTTCAAAAAACTATTTTCTTTAAGAAAGCTTTTTATATAAAGCTTTAAATTTATTAAACATCCATAAAGCTGTTAACTTAATGTAACTTTTAATTAACATTTTTTTAAAATCTTTACTTAAAGCTTTTCAAAAACAATTTTCATCAAGAAAGTTTTTTTAGAACATTCAAAAAAGCTGTTTGCTTAATATAACTTTTAATTAAACAAAATTTTTAAAGCTTCCCTTGAAGCTTTCATTTCCTTTAAGAAAGCTTTAAAAAAGCTTTTAAATTATTAAACATTCAAAACGCTGTGAACATAATGTAACTTTTAATTTAAACTTTTATTCTTTTCGACGAGACCAGCTGATGGAACCAAGAATGTCGAACTCTAGGTCGACTGCCTCAATAACCTAACCTAAGATAAACATTAAATACTAAAACACACTTAAAAAAACTTTCCTTTTTTCCAAAATGAAAAAATACCACCGTTAAAGAAAACTAAATTTCTAATTAAAAAAACATGCTAATTTGTTACATTAAACTAATGAAAATAATTAATAACACAAAACCATTTAATTGATTTATTATGTAAAACGAAGTAAACATCAATAACAACAACAGCACGCTTGCATAATGTTTAATCAAGCCTGCTGCTGTTGCTCACCTAAACACTAAAACACAATTGGTCATTTCCTTGACAATTATACCAATAAAACGCGATAAACGCCAGATATTAACAAAAACAGATAAAACAACAACAAATAAAAGGAAAAACATAAATTGTTCCAAAGAAAACGAAATCTAAAGCAAAATAATATAAGACGGACATAAAAAATATAAATAATTGGCAGAAAAAACTAAATAAATAAATACTAGTGGTGGCAAAAGTATTTTATAAAAACATAAATAAAGAAAAATAACATAAATATTTCAAAAAAAGAAAGAGAAAGAAAATATGAAATAATGTAAAGAGAAACATTTAAGCAAAAACAGCAAAATTTAAACTGTTAAGAAAATTTTAAAAGCAACAACAGTAACAAAATTTAGCACGCTAATTAGCAACAACATAAATAAAATAATTAAAAAAAAGTTAAACAAAGAAAATTTTAATAGAAGAACTTAAGAGACATATAGAAGCAAAAAGAGCTAACTTTATATTTTTAAATTAAAATGTGAATTAAGTTTAAACTCGAAGACCATTAGAAATGCAGATTTTTCTATATTATTTCGAAAATGATAAAAGTGTAGATAACTGCTTTTGCTGCTAAACCTGTCATTTGCAGTTAATGCCTTAAGAAGGTATAACAAATCCAGATTACAAGTGTTTCAGTTTATTTAAACACGAGCAAATAATAATAATTTTAAACAAAATCAAATTTTACTCAAAAAAACGTACAATTTAATTGAAAGACAAAAACAACAAAAGACTAGATAAAAAAAACTAAGAAACCAAAAACAAAATAGAAAATATGATAAAATTATTAAGTGAAAAATTAATAGACCCTGAAGAGAATATATTATTATTATTTTCATTATTACTATTATTTATATATTTTTTTGTTATAAATATTAACTACTTCATTTTGCAGCAAAAAAAAACCAACAAAAACTAAAACTATTTTCTTTAGATAGATTATAATAATTAAAAATTAAAGTTTAAGTGCAACAGCAGCAGCAACTGCAATAACTACGACTTGTAACATTTATGGTTAAAGAAAAGTGCTATTTAAGGAAAATTTGTTTAAAAAACTTGTTAAATCATTCATTTATTCATAGTGGTTTTTTTAAAGTTTATAGTAAAATGATTAGCAGTTTTAAAAAGATCATTTAAGGTGAATACGAGTAATAAGCTCAAGGAAGTTGTTTTTGTTTAAGCGAAAAAAACACGTTCGTTATTTAAGTCTTTTGATTGTTGTTACATCTGTGGTTTGTTTAATTGAAAAAAGTATATATATATTATTTTTGTGTTTATCTTTTGAATACAGATGATCATTGCTATTTAATTGGAATTTTAATTTGATTTTATATCCTTGACTTTTTACTAATAATTTAACTAAAATGGATAAGTTATTTAGTTGTAGCATAATCTACATGAAAAGAATTTCATAATTTAAAACTAATACGATATTTTTAACTGCTGCTATAGTCTGGTATATTGTTGGTTCTCTGTAGTAGACTATAGACTTGTCTATAATGTACACTGGTTTGCACTTTAGTCGAAACTATAAAACTATAGTAAGAACTATAGTGTGGCCTATAGTCGAAAATATAGTCTGCTCCTGAATATATGCTAATAAGATCAGACTATAGTCTTTCCTATATTCGAAACAATTGCCTGCACTCTGTCTGACCTATAATATAAGCTGTCCTATAGTGGGGTCGGAACTATGGTCAAGATTAGAATGTGCTTTATATTCGAAACTTTAGTTTGTTCCATAGTTAAGTTTATAGTCGGGAGTATAATCAGATCTATCATCGAGTAAGTAATAGAGCCTATAGACTTTTCTATAATGTAGTCTAGACAATTATCGACATTTCAGTCTACACCACAGTCGAGACTATAGGTTGCCTTAGAGTTTAGTTTACTAATTTTTTTGGATCTGTCCTATAGTCGATACTATAGTATAGTCTATAATCAACACAATTGTCTGCTCTATAATCTCTAATAGATACTTTGAACTGCACTATGGTCGAAACTATAATTTGTTCTCGAATATAGTCTAGTCTTTGGTCTGAACTATAGTCTTTTCTTTAGTCCAGTATCGACGCTATAGTCTGCTCTCTAATGGAAACTATAGTCTGGTCTATAATAGACACTTTTGCAGTATAGTCAAGATTATAATATATAATATAGTTTACTCTTTATTTTGGACCATACTCTGTCCTATAGTCGAAACTATAGTATGGTCAATAGTCAAAGCTATACTCTACTCTAAGTCAAAACTATAGTCTGATATAGCCGAAACTATAGTCTGATATAGCCGAAACTGTAGTCTGCACTATAGTCGAGGCTACAGTTTGTTCTCGAATCTTTAGTCTAGACTATGTATAGTCTTTTATTTTATCGTGACTATAGCGAGGTATTTAATTACACTATAGACTGCTCTGTGGTTCGGTATATATAGTCTGATATAGCCGAAACTATAATCTGATATAGCCGAAACTGTAGTCTGCACTATAGTCCAGGCTACAGTTTGTTCTCGAATATAGTCCACTCTTTAGTTTAGACAATAGTCTTTTCTTTAATCGTGGTCTTTAATTATCGGTATAGACTACTCTATGACCCGGTATATAAGAGACACTATGGTCCGCAGTATAATCGAAGCTATAGTCTCCTATTTAGTCTGTTCTGTAACTTATATGTAATTTGGTCTAGACTATAGTATGTTCTTTAGTCGAAATTATAGTACAGTATGCAGTTTACACTATGCTCAGGTCTAGTGTATAGTATATATATAGTCGAGATTGTGGAAACCTCTATGGACTTTATTTTACTTTATTGTTTGGAATAGAGTACAGTTTATTATAGAGCCTATACTCTGCTCTACTGACGAAACTATATTGTTTTATATTTGAGACTAAAGTCCGCTCTATAATCTAGACTATAGTTTCCTCTATAGTCCACTCTACGGTTGAAACTATAGTATGCCTTAGAGCCGAATATAGTCCCGATTATCTTTATAGTCTGGTCTAAAGCCGATACTATAAACTGCTTTATAGTTTTGTCTATTGTCGATGCTATAGTATAGTCAATTTTCGAGACTATAGTATACTTTATAGTCCATACTAAATTATGTCAGTAATCGAGAATAAATTTTGGTCTAAAGACAAGAGTATAGTCCAGGAGCGGATCCAGCTCATGCGTTTGGGGGGGACATTTTCCTATTTAAACTATAAAGTAAGAGGATGTTTTTGTATGCACTACGTAACAAGACTAGAAAAATAATCAAAATTAATCTATTAATTGTGAATCGATAAAATATTTTGTCGATTTATATGTATATCTAATAAATATTAAAGATTTTTAGTTTAAGGGTATTTATCATTATCTTAAACTAACTTTTTTCGGCACACTTATGCTTGAAATTTTTAAAACAAACTGCAATAGTCTTTAACAATTGTTGGCACTTTTAAAAATTTAGTCTCTCTTTCTTAAAGTTTTTTCCAACAATTTTGAAAAGTATTAATTAAAGGCGTTGCTAAGCTTAGAAAGAAAATAACAAAAACAATAATGAATTATTTTAAGACAACTAGGTTACAAACTTTTTTGTAGTACTTTATAAAACAATTAAAAATAAAAAAACTAAAACAAAAACAAAGTAAAACAAAAAATTTAACAAAACAACAACATTCTAATGTGAATAAAATTGAAGTATGTGTCTTAAGTCTATTAAAAACAAATAAATGTAACTCAAAAAAGTATGTAGCTTAAGTCTTTTGTTTATGGCCAAACAAAAATCGCATTTATATAGTTTTTATTTACTAAGTGGCAAATTTTGTATTATTTATTGGCCATATGATAAACTAAAACCGGTAGCAGACAATTTTTTTTTTTTGTAATTAAGTAATAATTTGTTTTAAACATTTATTAAATGCTAATAGATGTTAAGAAAATTATCTCAAAAAGTTGTTTTATTTAAATAGAGTTTTTAAGAAAATTAATATGTTGCTATTATTTCAATATAATATAAATTTCGTTTGTATTTTAATTAAAAATGAAAAGTTTATAAATCTTTAATAAATAATTAATGATTTGGTTCATTTAATGTCATTTTTTGTTAATATAACATTTTATGTTTTTGTTTATTGCGAAATATTCATACATACATATTTAAGTTGTTTTATCAAATTGATTTTTTGTTATCGTGTTTTTACTTATTAAAAATTTAAAACGTATGTTACAGAATCTTATTAGAATAAATTACTTTGACCGATATTTTTGTTTTTTTATATAATTTTTTTCTCTATATTGTTTTAGCAGCTTATCTTTAAAAAAATACCGTTAATGTGTATAAATACTTGTACATTAGGGTGGTTGCAAAAGTGTTTTAATAACACTTTTGATTAATAAAGAACTGATACATTAATTTTTAATAGAAAGTATTTAAGCTATAGACTAGACTAGAATTTAAGCTAGACTATAGACTAGACTATAGACTAGACTATAGACTAGACTAGACTAGACTATAGACTAGACTATAGACTAGACTATAGACTAGACTATAGACTAGACTATAGACTAACTATAGACTAGACTAGACTAGACTAGACTATAGACTGGACTATATACTAGACTATAGACTAGACTATAGACTAGACTATAGACTAGACTATAGACTAGACTATAGACTAGACTATAGACTAGACTACATATAGACTAGACTATAGACTAAACTATAGACTAGACTATAGACTAGACTATAGACTAGACTATAGACTAGACTATAGACTAGACTAGACTATAGACTAGACTATAGACTAGACTATAGACTAGACTATAGACTAGACTATAGACTAGACTATAGACTAGACTATAGACTAGACTATAGACTAGACTATAGACTAGACTATAGACTAGACTATAGACTAGACTATAGACTAGACTAGACTATAGACTAGACTATAGACTAGACTATAGACTAGACTATAGACTAGACTATAGACTAGACTATAGACTAGACTATAGACTAGACTATAGACTAGACTATAGACTAGACTATAGACTAGACTATAGACTAGACTATAGACTAGACTATAGACTAGACTATAGACTAGACTATAGACTAGACTATAGACTAGACTATAGACTAGACTATAGACTAGACTAGACTAGACTATAGACTAGACTATAGACTAGACTATAGACTAGACTATAGACTAGACTATAGACTAGACTATAGACTAGACTATAGACTAGACTATAGACTAAACTATATAGACTAGACTATAGACTAGACTATAGACTAGATTATAGACTAGACTATAGACTAGACTATAGACTAGACTATAGACTAGACTATAGACTAGACTATAGACTAGACTATAGACTAGACTATAGACTAGACTATAGACTAGACTATAGACTAGACTATAGACTAGACTATAGACTAGACTATAGACTAAACTATAGACTTGTCTATTTTAAACTTGAATACATACATCTTAGCTACTTCCGGGCAAACATTTATACCGATTAAACTTCCGTAAGGAAAAGTTACCTAAGTAATTCAGATTATTTCTTGGACTCATACAAAAGGAACCACCTTAATTAAAAAAAAATTTAAACTCATTTATCCAACTTTCTCATGATATTTTGATATAAATAATTTATATATTATTTAATGTCGTAAGTGTGGTATTTGATGAATAAATCAAATATCTGCAACTTTTACTTAATATGTTAATGATTAAATTTTTTTTTTTTGCAAATCTCAACAGTTCTATTTCTTAATGATCATGAATGTTTTAAATCTAAATAGAACATTTGTCAAAATTTAATAGAACATTTTGTCACTATTAACATATTTTCAACAATTTGAATAATTTGCCTAAAACTTCTTATAAAATTTACTAATACCAGGAGGCATTAAATATTTGTTTAATCTTCATTTGGATTGTAAAATGCTATTAATCAAGATATTAGATAATAATATTTAAAAAATCTTTGAAAACAGATATCGCACCTCTGACCCAACATTTCTTTACTTAATCTACATATACATAAATGTTATGTAATACTATTATATATAAAAATCTATACATACCGTTTAAAAAAGTGTAGGAGTTCAAAATGTATGCAAAAAGTATCCTTTTAATTGTAGAAATAAAGTTGAATACTCTTTAAATAGTATTTTTATCCAAATATTTTAACAAAAAATATTATTTCTAATTTTTGTTAATTCATAAAAAGATACACATACATATTATTTTTCAATATAATGTATATTAATTTCTATTCTCTATATCACTAGTATAAATTAAACAATTTATTTTTCAATGATTTATGAGTGTAACATATTTTTGTTTAACATTTATTTAACAACTTTTTTATTTATTTTCCATAGACTCTTTTGCATGTGTAATTAATTGGATGTTTTATTAACAAGAGGACATTAAACTATTTGGCATTTTAACGATTCGCACATGATCTTCATCATGATCATCGACAAACAGACACAATGTGCAGTTAAAACGTTTAAATCACCACGATACCAAAAGAAAAACACGTTTCCGCGCTAAAATTTTTTCACTGTGACGTTTGTTCAGCAATAAAAGAAAATTGATATTTTTGTTTGAACTTTTTCATTTCAACAAAAAAAAAAAAACTGCCCGCACTTTTCAATGATTTTTTTGCAATTTTCTTGGTTTTTGCACATTAGTTTGATTTTTTATGTTAAAACATTTCTTTTTCGAGTAAATTTATTTTAAAGTTAAAAAAGTGGAAAAATAAAGTTTACAAATTTATTATAGAAAATACGAGATAAAAAAAAATTCAACAAACGGCTGCAGCGTGCAGCTTTTGTGTTCAGAGCGTTGTTATCACGACGGTTTCTTAAAGTGTTGTGACTGTTGAGTTGCTTACCATTTTGCGGTAAAGTGTTTCATTTTTTCTTTACATCTTTCTTTTCTTGGTGTTATTTATTTGAAGTTTTGTTTGGCTTTTCTTTGTTTTGATTTCGTTTCTTTTTTACTGTGATGCATTATGGTTTATTTTCTTTTCTCTGAAGCTTTTTGTTTTTTGTTGATGAAATTATTGTGCCAAGCGTGGAGTTTGTTTACATTTTTAGTTGGTTTTTGTTGTTGCAAGAGCAGAGAAATGTTTGATTATAAAAGTATAAGATAAATTTAAGAGATGGAAAGAAAGTAAGAGAGATTTTAAAAGTTTTTATAGAAAACTGAAGTGATCTTCAGTAGAAATTGAGGGAGCAATTTTTCACTAACTAACTAACTAACTAACTAACTAACTAACTAACTAACTAACTAACTAACT